>NW_016107393.1:3368259-3372090 GCF_001604975.1 Cebus imitator | reverse complement strand
TGAATAATTTTTGAAATGTTTTTTCCTTTTTCCTCTTTTAAAGCCTTCTGGTCATGACAGAAGGGAAAACCTTAATTCGTATCAGAGGAACTCCTCCCCAGAAGACAGGTAAATAGTTTTATATGCTCTAAATGCAATGTAAGTTTTTATGGTAAGTTTTATGTAATAATTTAGCTCTTAGATTTCTAATTTTAGGGTGGATAATGTCTTTCTAATGGTTTTATAACCAGTATTACTTGAATGGACTTGATGGACGAATCATCCTTTAATGACTCTTTTAGGAGTGTCTAGTAAATAATTCCAGATATTATGTAATTTTTATGTGAAAGGGAATAATTTTTAATGTCTCAAATACTAATGGAATGAAAGTATATAATGGAAAACTGAGTTGAAATTACACTATTTAGAAGTGCTACTTTTACTGCTGGTAGTACTGTCCCTTACATTTACATAGCTCTGTATTGTTTTTAAAATATTTTTATGTAGATTATATCAGGGATCCCCAACCCCAGATCCAGGTACCAGACCGCACAGCAAGAGGTGAGCAACAGGCCTGCCAGTATTTCGGTCTGAGCTCCACCTCCTGTCAGATCAGCCGCGTCGCTGGATTCTCATAGGAGCACAAACCCTATTGTGAG
This sequence comes from Cebus imitator, assembly GCF_001604975.1. Classification (NCBI taxonomy): domain Eukaryota; kingdom Metazoa; phylum Chordata; class Mammalia; order Primates; family Cebidae; genus Cebus; species Cebus imitator. Next base: position 3,371,452 of record NW_016107393.1, on the reverse strand, counting down.
CTGTGCATGTGAGGGATCTAGGTTGTGCTCTCCTTATAAGAATCTAATGCCTGATGATCTGAGGTGCAGCAGTTTCATCCTGAAACCATCCCCCCACCCTCACCGACTGTGGTAAAATTGTCTTCCACAAAACTGGCTTCTGGTGCCAAAAAGTTTGAGGACTGCTGGATTATATCATATTATAATTATGTTAAGATCAGCGTTCCAAAAATGTTACTGTTAACGTACATTATGAATTCACGTTAGGACTACAATTATTTCATTTATGATCATTGAAAGACCATTAAGCATGTGGTCTATTAAATATAATGACTATAAAAAATAATTTTTTATGCCCATTAAAAATAATTTATGAAGGAAGAAGCATCCTTCAAACTTGCTTTCAGTTGTGTAATCTTCCCTACTCTGTATGTACTTTCTTATTCTATTCTGCTAAATATCTCTAAAAGCTTTTCTTTGCAGACATCAAGTTAATTGCCCTGGTTCATGAGTACTTACTACCTTTCACCAGTCACCACTCCCTATAGATTAAAATACGTATATATCTTTCTACACGCAGACACATACACACTTGGGTTTATGTTTGTATATCTTATTTATATATTTAACTTCTCTTAAGGTTCTTTGATTTTATTAACTTTTTTTTTTCCCTTGAGACGGACTTTCACTCACTCTGTCGCCGGGCTGGAGTGCAGTGGCGCCATCTCAGCTCACTGCCACCTCTGCCTCCTGGGTTCAAGTGATTCTCCTGCCTCGGCCTCCCAAGTAGCTGGGACTACAGGTGTGTGCCACCACGCCCAGCTAATTTTTGTATTTTTAGTAGAGATGAAGTTTCACCATTTTGGCCAGGATGGTCTCGATCTCTTGACCTCATGATCAACCCACCTCGGCCTCCCAAAGTGCTGGTATTACCGGCATGAGTCACCACGCCCGGCCCTCACTTTTAAGATTCAAATAACTGACACAATGCTATCCATCCTTGTTTGCTAATAATTTCAACCCATTCTCATTGCTGTCCAGTAATGCATTTTCAAAATTAACAGCTGATGAATATGGTCTTTTGGTGTCGAATTAAACAGATCCTATGGAGGCCAACCAATGACAGTGGTCTCATACATTCAGTGTTTTGATAAATGAGCCAACTAAGCAAAAGGAGTCATTTGCAGGATAGCCTTTTTCATGCTAACTGAATGTAATATCCAGATATATGTCTCCTACTGAGAAAAAAATGAATCAGGATAATTCACTAACCAAATAAGTCCTGTTAAGTGAATTCTAGGAGTTGTTTTGCTGTGTACAAGCTGAAAGCTTTTGTAATTCTGATTGAAACAATGGGTGTTAGCAAAATGAGCTGTTAAGAACAGTTTGATAAGATGTTGTTCAGTCACAGAGCTGCTTTATCATTACCAATACATGACTTTCCTATTTATAACATAGTTATTTTTAACTTACAACTTGGTTTTCTTATTTTATGTTAGATATGCAGAACAAGAAAGATCCCCCCGGGATAGAGATCACTTTGATTACAGCAGATCAGACCATGAGCATTCAAGAAGAGGACATTCTTATGATAGTAGCACGGAGTCACGGTTAGTGTTGGGAATTTCTAACTGTAGAAAATCATGTTTGTTTAAACTTTATCCTATATTTATAATAAAAACAAAAATAATAGTAACTAACATTAATTGGATGTTCTTAGGTGCCACGCTTACTAATAAGGACTTCATGTGAATTAACTTCTTATGGTAGTAAATATGTGAAGTGTAGATACTGTTATGCCTGCTTTACAGCTGAAGAAACTGAGGCCTAGAGAAGTTTAGTAGTTTGTTCATGTTTTGAAATGTAATAGTGCCAAGCCCAAGTCTGTCTGACTCTAAAGCCCAAGCTCATTCATTGTATTGTACTGCAAAAGTAGTCAGCTCATGTGATTTTTTGAGATTCTTTACTAAATGAAAGAAATTTATATTGTATGATATAGAGTGGTCTAAATTTATTTTCCTACATAATGGCAGAGGGAATTGAGACTAAAGTTTCCAATTTGTAGTTTTTTTCTGCTTTACTTGAGCCTTAGAGAACTTGGTTACCCACCTGTTACTCTGGGTAACAAGACCTACAACATTTACTTGGTTGAGAAATGGGCAAGGAAACCAAATGGAAGGCAGATAAACTCTCCTCCAAAGCAAGAAATATTGGAATGAGAGTGTTTGGAAACTCTTAGGGGTAATACTTAAGAAGAGTCAGACATTAAGTGCCATTCAGATTTCACTGAACACTAGACAGAGTATTATAATCCCCTTGTTATTGATCTGTACTTAATTTCAATTCTTTTTCTCCTTTGTAGAAATTAATAATAGTTTTTACAATGAGAATACATTAGTCCCCACTTATCCGTGGGGAGTGTGTTCCAGGACCCCCCAGTTGATGTCTGAAACTGGATAATACCTGAACCATATATATCTATAATGGTTTTTCCTATACATTCATACTTATGATAAAGTTTAATTTATAAATTAGACATAGTAAAAGATTAACAACAGTAATACTAAAATAGAACAATTATGAGAATATACTCTTAAGTTATATGAATGTGGTCTCCTCTCAAAATATCTTATTGAACTGCAGTCACTTATTTTTGGACTATGGTTAACCACTGGTAGCTGAAGCCTCAGAAAGTGAAACCACAGATAAGGGGTGACTGCCGTGTTAGAAAGATGTTGGTGTTTTTAAAATTCCTTTTAAAACTTCACTACAGGGCCTCTGTATTTGCTCAGGAGAAAGTGTAATGGAATGAAAAGTTGTTACTTAGTACTTGTGGGGAGAGAATCTCCAGATAGAAGTAATGGTAGTCTCAAAGAAAATAGGTGAGTAGATACGTGAGATGCTCAATATAGGGAAGAGATCTTAACTAGAATTCTGCAGATGAGAATACTCTCAAGTACATAAAACAGAAGTCACTATATGGGTAGTATTCCCTTAACTTGCATGTATCTTTGCTTAGGAGAGAAGTAGTGATGCAGACAATTTCCAGGTCATTTGAAATTGACTTTGGAATGTCTGTATTTTAGCCTTTTTAATGAGGCAGTGTTGCATAATAGAAAGAGAATAGATTCCATATTCATGCAGATTGGAGTTCAAGTTTTAGTTACTAGTTATTGAAATTTGGTAGTTTCTTTTTTTTTTTTTTTTTTTTTTT
>NW_016107393.1:3347008-3368131 GCF_001604975.1 Cebus imitator | reverse complement strand
AGCTAATTTTTTGTATTTTTAGTAGAGACGGGGTTTCACCATGTTGACCAGGATGGTCTCGATCTCTTGACCTCGTGATCCACCCGCCTCGGCCTCCCAAAGTACTGGGATTACAGGCTTGAGCCACTGCGCCCGGCCCAATTTGGTAGTTTCTTAACAAATTTCTTCTGAGCCTCAGTTTCCTCATCTATAAGATGAGGATGATAACATGAATCTTGTCTGGTTGTTTAGGTTTAAAAATACTGTCTGTCCTACTACCATGTCTGAACATAGTAGATACTAAGAAAATGATAACTTTTAAAGCATTAGTTTTTCCTGAGCATATCAGTTTGAGTAGTGAAAAGCAGTGAACCAGTGGCAGGCACTTTATATAGAAAATAGTGTAAGAGTTCAGATAAACTGTTGTTGAACAATGCGGTTGATTCTGAATGTATTTCTAATTAACCTTAAAAAACTAACATTATTTTAGTATTTATAAAGGAACTATGATTTGTCTCTGTAACAACCATTTCATTATCCCTTAAAAGACATCTTTGTGCCTTTATCATTGTTTTCATAAAACCAGCTTTCTCCTGATTTTCCTGTGTTCTCTAGTCATCTAGTTTCCAAAACCTGACTCTCATGTTTTATTGTTCACTAATTTTTTGATGTTTCTCAGATGTTATCCACCACTTTACTTCCAATATTATAACTTCCAGGAATTTTGACCAAATTCCTCTGCAGTTTGGAGCTAAGCACATTCTTTGATATTTACAGCCGAAAGTTTCCTTCTCATCACTTTCTAATATATACTTAATTCTAAAATGTCAGATTACATTAACCTTCAAAATCCAGGCTTGTCTGCTGTCACCTTAATGACACCTTAATGAGAACAACTGCTATAGCCGTAATTGGTAAGCTAAGCTTTTTGCATATTTTCTCAAATACTGTAAAAGCTCTTAGAAACAAGATACTACTTTTTTCCAGTTTACAAATAAAGAAATAGCTTTGAGTTTATTAAGTAACTTACCTGAGGTTGCATTTAAACATCTGGTAGATATTGAAACTGGAATTTGAACCCAGTTCTGACTCCAAGGCCCATGTCTTTTTCACAATCCCTGACTGTACTAATTCAGTATAACTTTGTTAGGTCTAGTGTATGAAAACGAAGTCTCATGTGATCCACACAGTCACACTGTGAAGTAAGCAAGCTAGGTATTACATGGAACATGAAGACTAACAGTCCAAAAATGTTGACTCTTAGGATATTTTGTTATTTCTGCATTATAAAGGAACAAACACACTAATGAAAAGGATCTGATTTTATCAGCCAGCTAGTTCTCTTACTTGGTGTTTCTCAGAAGAATCATAACCAATGTCAGGAAATCCCTTCTGTAGCTAGTCTCTTGGAACATGTGTATTCATAAGAAGAAGCAACCCAGTTGCAAATTAATTCAGAGAATTTAGAGTATCTGCCTTTGTGACTAACGGAAGCTTATATTTGAAATCACTCTTTCTCCCATCTGTTGTTGACTCTTGGTGTATACAGATTGTCTGTCCTCTCTAGGAGTCATTTAAGTCTCTTATATCTCAATTTTGAAACTGTGATTCAACCCAACAATCTCATTACTGGGTATATACCCAAAAGAATATAAATAATTCTATTATAAAGACACATGTGTGTGTATATTCATTGCAGCACTATTCACAATAGCAAAGACATGGAATCTACATGAATGCCCATCAGTGATAGACTAGATAAAGAAAATGTGATACTTATACACCATGGAACATAAAAAAGCATGAGGTTATGTCCTTTGCAGGGACATGGTTGGAGCTGGAGGCCATTATCCTTAACAAACTAACACAGGAACTGAAAACCAAATACCACACGTTCTTGTTTTTATAAGTGGGAGCTAAATTATGAGAACCCATGAACACATAGAGGAGAATAACACACACTGGGGCCTTATGGAGAGTGGAGCGTGGGAGGAGGAAGAGGATCAATAAAAACAACTAATGAGTACTAGGCTTAATACTTGGGTGATAAAATAATCTGTACAACAAACCCAACATGACACAAGTTTACCTGTGTAATAAACCTGCACTTGTACTCCTGAATTTAAAAGTGAGCAGACAAAACTGTTCCTTCACAGCTGCCTGGGAGGGTGACTGCTTTTCAATCTCCATGTAGGTTTTATTACTATATATTTAAAAAGACCATCTCAAACATACCCCTTAGATTTAGCTAAAATCTATCTCATAGTTTTTCCTGGTAATACAGTGATAGTATGAAACTTACTTTTATTTATTGCGTTATATATAACTCATGGTTACCCAAAACATGAACAGAATGATCTGAGTTTCCAAGAAAATGTATTTAAAAAGCAACTCAGTGGATAAACTTTTTTCTGGGGAAAGATAGCAAACAGCAAGGATTTGCTTTTTCCTGTTAGTTCTTGATGGTTTCAGAGAACTATACCTTGACTGTTCTAAAAGTCTTAAGAAAGGATAATCAGGTATGTTAGTTGGGAAGGAAGACTTAATTGTGGCTAGAAAAAAATTTTCCCCCTACATTGTCTCAAATAAGCAGAAGCTTCCAAGATTGTGAGATTTCTAATAAAAAATATTAGTTCTATCAAGAAACAATTTCAAATGTGTTTTCTGTAGCAGTCTTAACAACTAAAGTAACCACTATTGGAGATTAACTCTTGGTTTCTTCTTTTTTTATACAATTTGTCATATATACCACAGGCTAATTTTTCTTCATAAAACATTCTTCTCATGCCACTCTTCTACCCAGAAACTTTTAATAATTCCCCATCAGCTCCAGTATAAAAACCTTAAAGTCTTTTGCATATGTTTTAAGATTTTAACTCATCTTTCCAACTACCGTCACACATAATACTTTGTTTCCTGAGTGTGCTACTCATTCTTACCTTAACACCCCTGCTCAGTCTTTCAATAGTTATTCCTTTGTCTACTAGTTGCAGAATGCCATACTTCTTCTCCCCTTCCTCCTCCCGACTTGCCCCCAATCTAAATCCTGTCAAGCCTTCAGGACCTAGTTTATTGCATTTTCTCTGGGAAGCGCTTTCCCACTGTGATTCTAAACCACTTTTCCTAGTCTGAATTTGTGGGGCCCACTTACAGTTTCACTCATTTTTATGCACTTAATTGTTAAGAGTGTATTTTATATTGTCTTTTCTGCCCTTAAAAAAATTAATATTACAGAAGCAGGGACCGAGAAAAACGCAGAGAAAGAGAAAGAGATCCGGATCGGAAAAGGTCCCGGAAATCCCCATCTCCTGGGAGGAGAAACCCAGAAACATCAATAACTCAGAGTTCCTCTGCTCAGGATGAACCTGCTACAAAGAAAAAGAAAGATGAGCTGGATCCTCTTCTTACTCGCACTGGTGGAGCATATATTCCTCCTGCAAAGCTCAGGATGATGCAAGAACAAATTACAGATAAAAACAGGCATGTTGATATCAATAAGTATATAAGGCCATGATATTGTCATTGAAAAATAAGTCAACTGTGGTTTAATTAACTCTGGTTCTTGAGAATTTACATTAGTCTACAGTAATAGAGACCTCAAATTAGAGACCTACTTCATAGCTCCATTGGAGAGAGAGCCACATACTGCTTCCCCTTTATATTAGCTCATAACTTCTTTTTTTGCGTGAATGAATTAAAAAGTTTGAGCAAAAAAAAAAAAAAAGTTTGAGCAAAAAATTGCTTACCCCTTTTATAGTATTTTTAAACTATTGTTCCTTTCATAGTTTCATGGATGCATTCCTATTGATAACATCTATTTTTTGTAGAAAAGAGTAATATTGACATTTTACTTCTAAAATGGACCTTTCCTGTTGTAAAACAGGAGTCAATAAACTTTTTCTGTAAATGCCCAGATAGTAAATACTTTACATCTGTGAGTCATTTTGTCTCTGTTGTTGCTACTCATTTCTGCCATTGAAATGTGAAAACAGTCGTAGGTATTGTGTAAAAAATTATAAGTGTGGCTGTGTTCCAATAAAGCATTATTTACAAAAGCAGGTGGTCAGCTGCATTTGACTCATGGGTGTAGTTTGCCAACCTCTGTACTCATCTGTAAAACTGAAGCTGGCAATTTTATCTTTTTGTATATTTTCTTTAGACCTTGATGTCTTAGACTATACTTTTTTGCTACTCTAAGGCAAACAAAATTTGTATATGAACAGTCACACTTAAAACACTCTTCCTTCCCTTTTCAGAATAATTGGGATGGTGCGGAGCTGTTTACAAAAGTGCAGCTAAGTTTTTGAGATATTTTCTCTAATAAGATGAGTTGATAACTAGGGACGGTATAGTCCCAGATTGAAATGTTTATTCAGTTGTCAGGTAACTAGTTAAAAGATTGGGATAGAAGATATTAATAGTTATAATTTAAGAAAAACAGATGCAAGGTAAGCCAGACAGGAATATTTCCACATCTTTTCATGGGTGTTTTAATGGCAATTTGAAAAGTGCTTGAGAACCTTATATAAGTTAAATCTAAATTTGTTTCAAGGATTGGCTTGAAGTAGAAATGTCATTTATCTAAAAGAAGCTATGAAGATTTAAAATAAATTAGAACTGAATTTAAGAACCAGAAAGGGGTATTTGTTGCCACTAAATTCAAAACTAATAAGTTTTTCTTTATGTGTCATATTTTAGCACTTGGTAGTGATATTTGAAGTGTTAGGTTGAGAAGGAATTTAGAGATGGCCTCTGTGGTTAATAGGACCTTCATTATCATGTAAGCATTTTGCTCATGCACAGGGCAGTAATGGCAGCATTACTGAAAAGTATTCAGTTTCTCCAGTCCAGTCCAAAGCAATCCTAATTGTAAAATACTGGAAACTTTGTCAGTCCAAGTCTTGCTTTGTTTTAAATAAAGCAGACGGGAGAGTTAGCAATACATGAAATTTAAAGCACATTCCTTTAAGATAATTTCATAAACAGTTGAAGTCTGTTCATAGGCTGTAAAGGGTACAAGGAGAAGTAGACATCTTTAAGAGATGGTCATAGTCTTTGCTTTCAGTAGATGCTTAGGTGAATTGTGGGCTTCCTAATTAGAAAGTATAATTGTAGTTGATGTAGCTGTTTGATTAGTTTAATAAGATAGGTTGTGATTATATATGAGCAACGTCATGTATCAGGCTAATTGTTAAGCCATATGTCTTATTTCTGTAGAGATAGTGGGATACCAAAGGGTTGGAATTATGAAACAGTGGAATAGTCTACCTTGGGTACAGGCAGTAAGGGGGTACATAATTTATAGAGAATTTAGAAACAAAAATTAACTGCAAAGTCAGGTCTGCTTTTTATCCTCACTGTTCTGGCAATTCTAAACAATGTTAGTGATACAATGCTCGTTCCCACCAGCAATTATTCTCACCAACCTGCTGTACCACCCGAGAACAGGAATTCTTAACCTACAAGCCTTCAAGAGGTCCATGGATATAATTCAAACAGTCAATGAATGTGTTTGGGGAAAAAAATGGATCTTTATTTTTGCTATTCTCTAAAATTTAGCAATTTTTTTCTTTTGAGAATGTCGGCAATAGGTCAGAGTATGGACAACCTGTTTGTTACAGATATTTCATAATATGGATTATAGCCATGCTACTTAGAAATTTAAGTAGTAATTAAGCGTTCTCCCAGTTCTTTTTATTTAATGTGTTATGAAGCATATAGAATATTATATCAAACTTTTGTTTCGTGTTTCGAAAACTAAATTTCAGTAAGATTAGTATCCTTTGTAATCCTCTTCATTGTATATATCATTCCGAAAAGTCTACTGGCTTCACCAGACTTGCAGAGAGAGATGTGTATGGAAGAAAAAAGGTTAAGACTTCCTGAAGCTGAAATCACATTCCACAGAAAAGCAGTCACAAAACCCATAGAACTGTAGAGCATTGAAACATCTTAGGTGTTATCCAGTTCAACCTAAAGAAACTCAGGGAGGCCAAATAATTTCCCCAAAATCTGGAGTAAAAAACAGTATAGCTATCTAGCATTCAACTGGTATAACTGTAGGACTACTACATCAACAAAGAGATCGTCTTTAAAATACTTAGAACAATATTTCAGCCCCATTATTTCATGTGACTCCCTTTTCCTGTAGTTAACATTTCTTTGTGGTTTAAAACATTTAATTTTGTTGTCTCTGTCATGCTTTTATGAGAAGGGACATACAGATTTTTTTGTGTGGTTTATATTTTGGTATTTTACGTTATAATTTAATTTTTTAAATTGCATTTATTTTAAAGGTTTCCATTAAAGACAAGTTTAAATCAAGCATTATATTAAAATAAGCATGTAATGAATTTGACTAATAAATGTACATAGCCATAAGAAAAAAATGTTATCCTTATATAACCTTACATAATCTTATTGTGTTATTAAAGGAAAATGGTGTGTACTTAAGCATATGTACAGAAAATCAAATATGGTTTAGGATATAATCCGTTTATTCTGATAGGCATCATATATCTTACTGTACTTGGGGGTCATTTCATGAAAATAATGTTAAAAAATAAGGAATACTAAGTAGCTTTTATGTTCTCATAGCTTCTTATTATTGTATTGTTGAAAAAGTTTTAATCTTTATTAAAATCACTTATTTTTAGCTTAGCATATCAGAGGATGAGTTGGGAGGCCCTAAAGAAGTCAATTAATGGCCTTATCAACAAAGTCAACATTTCCAACATAAGTATTATAATTCAAGAGCTTCTTCAAGAAAATATAGTTAGAGGAAGGTAAGTATCAGCTATTTTATTTGTAGTATTTCTAAGTAACATTTTCAAAGGAATATACTTACATGAATAATAATCTTTGATTTATTGTGCTACTTCATTTCAAAGGTTGTTGAGAATATTTATTTAAAATGCAATGCTTATAAAAATACAGGCTGCTAAAAAATAACTAGTGCCTTGCTGTTAGAGGTTGTGTAGATTTTTTGGTTTTTGAGAAGCTTTGATTTCACATAATGTTTTTTGTGGACATTTACTTAATGCCTCCAATATTTTAAACTCATGAGGAATAATGAATATTAAAATATACTACCTCAAACTAGTTTGATTATTTATTTTTTTAAAATTGTATATGTGGTATACATCATGATGTTTTTATATATGTTACTTTGTAGAATGGCTAAATCAAGCTGTTTAACATACGCATTCACATACCTGTCATTTTTTGTGGCGAGAACACTTAAAACCTACTCTATTTTCAGCTTTCAAGTATACAATATATGGTTGTTAACTATGGTCAAAATATTGTAGAATGGATCTCTGGAACTTATTCCTATTATCTAACTGAAATTTTGTGTCCACTGACCAGCATCACAGTTCCCCCAGCCCTCAGCCTCTGGTAACCATCATTTTATACTCTGATTCTATGAGTTCAATTTTTTTTAGATTTCGCATATTAGTGAGATCATGCATTATTTGTCTTTTTCGTGCCTGGCTTATTTCACTTAGTATAATGTTCTCCAAGTTCATCTTTTTTTTTGCAAATGACAGGATTTCCTTTATGGTTGAATAGTATTCCATTATGTATGTATACATTTTCTTTATCCATTTATTCACAACAGACACTTCTGTTGTTAACATATTTGACTATTGTGAATAATGCTGCAATAAATGTGGGAGTGCACATACCTCTTCAACATAATGATTTCATTTCCTTTCAGTATTTACCCAATAGAGGGACTGCTGGATCAAATGGTAGTTATAATTGGAAAAAAAAAAAAAAACTTTGTATTGATTTATTTTAGATGGGGGTGTTGCTTTATTGCCATGCCAGAGTACAGTGCATGGACGTAGCCCACTGCCCCCTTGAATTTCTGCGCTCAAGGAATTCTCCTGCCTCAGCCTCCTGAGTAGCTGGGACTGCAAGCACTCACTGCCACGCCAGGCTAATTTTTAAAAATTGTGTAGAGAGTGAAGTCTTGCCATCTTGCCCAGGCCAGTCTCGTACTCCTGGGCTCAAGCAGTCCTCCCCCCTTGGCTTCCCAAAGTGCTAGTATGATAGGCGTGAGCCACCGCACCTGGCTGGTAGTTTTATTTTTAGTATTTTAAGGAACCTTTATACTATTTGCATAACGGCTATACTAATTTATATTTCTACCAACAGTGTATAAGGATTCTCTTTTCTCCATGTCCTTCCTTGGTAACACTTGTTATTTTTCATCTTTTTTATTACAGCCATTGTAACGGGTATGGGGAAATGTTTCATTGTGGTTTTAATTTACATTTCTTTAAGATAATTGGTAATGTTGAGCATTTTTTTCATATATATAGGCTATTTGTACATCCTTTGAAAAATGCCTGTTTTGTCATTTGCTCATTTTTTAGATTGGGTTATTTGTTTTCTTACTATTGGGTTGAATTCCTAATTTATTTTGGATATTAACCCCTTAGCAGATATATGGTTTGCAAATGTTTTTTTTCCATTCTATAGGTTGTCTCTTCACTCTGTTGATACTTTCCTGTACTGTGCAGAAGCTTTCTAGTTATATGTAATTACATTTGTCTCTTTTTGCTTTTGTTGCCCGTGCTTTAGGGGTCATATCCAAAAAAAATCATTAGCAATACTAGTGTCCGGGAGCTTTTCCTCCATGTTTTCCTGTTAGAAACTTAGAGTAGTTTCACAGTTTCAGTCTTATGGTTTAAATCTTTAATCTATTTTGCGTGGATGTTTGTATATGGTGTGGGACTAAGATCTATTTTCATTCCTCTGTATCTGGATATTCACACCATTTATTTATTTATTTTTATTTTACTTTAAGTTCTGGGATACATGTGCAGATCTTACAGGATTGTTACATAGGTATACACATGCCATGGTGGTTTGCTGCCTTCATACCCCCATCACCTACATTACGTATTTCTTCTAATGTTATCCCTCCCCAATCTCCCCACCCACTACTGTCCCTCCCCTAGGCCCCCACCCACCAACAGACCCCAGTGTGTGATGTTCCTCTCCCTGTGTTCATGTGTTCTCATTGTTCAACACCCACTTATGAGTGAGAACATGCGGCCTTACACCATTTATTGAAGATACCGTCTTTTCTCTATTGTGTCTTCTTAGCCTCTTTGTTGAAAATCAATTGACTGCAAGTGCCTGGATTTATCTCTGGTTTATTTGTTCTCTGTAGCTCTATGTGCCTGTTTTTATACTACTATCATGCTGTTTGGATTACTATAACATTCGTAGCAGATTCTAGGTCTGGTAGTGTGATGCCTCCAGCTTTGTTCTTTTTGTTCAAGATTGCTGTGGCTATTTGGAGTCTTGTGGTTCCATGTGAGTTTTAGGATTGTTTTTTGTATTTCTGTGAAAACTGTAATTGGAATTTTGAGAGATTGAGTCGAATCTGTATGTTGCTTTGGGTTTTATGGACATTTTAATAATATTATTTCAATCCATGGACATGGGATGCCATGTGTGTTCTTCCATTTTTCCATCAGCAATTTGTAGTTTTTGGTGTATAGCCCTTTCATAGGTTTTCTTTTTTCCATAGCTATTGTAAACAGGATATTTTCTTGATTTCTTTTTCAGATAGTTCATTGTAAGCATATGGAAGCACAACTGATTTTTGTATGTTGATTTTGTGTCTGCAGCTTTACTAAATTAGTTTATTAGTGCTAATAATTTTTTTGGTTAAGTCGTCAGGATTTTCTGTGTTAAGATCCCATTTACGGCAAAGAGACTTCTCTATTTTTTATTTGGATTCCTTTTATTTCTTTCTCTTGCCTAATGGCTCTGGCTAGGTCTTATAGTACTATGTTGAATGGAACTGGAAAGAGCAGGCACCCTTTTGTTATTCCTTATCTTAGAGGAAAAGCTTTCAACTTGTCACTGTTGAGTGTTACTAGCTGTGAGCTCATTGTATATGGCCGTTATTCCAATTTAATTTCTAATGAGAGTAAAGTGAGAGAGAATGTGAGAGAAATGGGAATAAATTTCAGAAAAGCAGAAGAGAATCACCATATTCTATAATATGTGGCTGTAAGCAATTGGTGATATTTAAAAGGGTCAAAAAATAGAAGTACCCTATGTTCTCTTTATTATTTTAAAATCTGTGGGCTGTTTTCTCATGTCATTTTACATGACTATGATTCTTTTAAAAAATAGGGAATATAATAGTCAGGCATGGTCATTCAATATCTGTAATCTTAGCGCTTTGGGAGCCTGAGGCAAGTGCATCAGTTGAGTCCAGGAGTTTGAGACCAGCCTAGGCAACATTGTGAAACCCCGTCTCAACCAAAAATACAAAGAGTAGCTGGGTGTGGTGGCATGCAGTAGTCCCAGTTACTCCGGAGGATGAGGTAGGAGAATCGCTTGAGCCTGGGAGGTGGAGCTTACTGTGAGCCATGATCATGCCGCTGCACACCAGCCTGGGTGACAGAGTGAGACCCTGTCTCTCCCCAATCTCACCAAAAAAAGTTGGAGTATAAAGTAGATGTAGCAAGTTGTAGAGGTACAGAAAGTTGATCAAGAGACAGCCATTATCCTTAAAAGTAGGCAGAGGTCTCTCCATTTTACTTAGGAAAAAAAGTAGAGTTAGAAGAGTTATGGATTGCTAAAGATACTATAATTTATAAGCTGCATCCTTTTTCTCATTTTCTACTCTAGTGATTCAGTTGTCATATCTAAACCTACCATTAAGACTTTTTTTTCTGACTTCTGGCAATCCAATAATTACTTGTCATTACACTGCTAAAAATAACTTCAGTTTGCCCGATTTGCCTTTTTCCCCTTTCTCATCAAATGCATATAAAAACATGACCATTTTCAAAATCAGTTACAAGTAGGTACCTTTTAATTTCTTGTCATTGTTTTAGCATTAATCTTGCATTGCTTTTAATTGTGTCTTTATTTCTCATAGGAGTTTCCAGATCTTCATTTTATTCTACTAAAATTAGACTTAAAGATTTAAAGTCAAATTTGTCTTTAATCACAAAATTAATTTTATAAAAATGACGGACCTGTAGTAGAAACTTTATGTTGTCTAACTTTTGAAGCAGGTCTGTTTTTGTTTTACTTTTTTGAAAGTGTTAAACAAATCATTTATATGAACCTTAAAAACCTCTAATTCATAATTACATGTAACAAACAGACTGGGATAAGAGGAATTATATATAGAGAGAAAAATTTTGAAGATAAATTACAGTAAAATCTTTATTCTATTTTACAAAATCACAAATTCACATTTTGTTTTCTGAAAAAAAATTTTTATTAGTCAGATGAACTCTTTCCATTTAGTTCTGATTTAGATTTTATGATTATTTACAGAGAACTATTACTGAATTTTAATAGTTTTTGTTTAATTAATTTGGTGATTATTTTTGACCCCTTTTTTATTCTTTTTTAAACAGAGGACTGCTGTCCAGGTCTGTTTTGCAAGCACAGAGTGCGTCTCCAATCTTCACCCATGTTTATGCAGCATTAGTGGCAATTATTAACTCAAAATTTCCACAAATTGGAGAATTGATCCTCAAGAGGTTAATTCTTAATTTTCGAAAAGGCTACCGAAGAAATGATAAGGTATACATGAATGGTTTGTAAGTAGAATTATACATAGGAACAGACTAATAAACCAGTATCAACAAATGTAAGCAAAGTTAATTTTGACACAGGTACTAATATAATCCTTTTTAAAAACTGTCTTTCTTGAGAACTTCTTTTGTTCTGTTAAATATACCTGACCACTAATGATGAGCCACAAAAATGATGGCTAAACTGTAGAATTATAACTAACCAGAAGTGATAGTCTTTCATTTGTTATTTTATCTTATAACTTTCTTATAATATAAAAATTATACTTTTGTATTACATGTTTTAAATAGATTATGTTCGTAGGCCATAGATTCTATAAACAAATGAATAGCAGGTTTAATTTATGGATTAACTTTGTCTCTACCTTCATTTTTCAGCAACTTTGTCTGACTGCTTCAAAATTTGTGGCACATCTTATTAACCAAAATGTGGTAAGTAATTATCTTCAAAACTTGGTCCAATTCAGTGGCATTAGACCACAGGGTTGATGCCACTCCACTGGTAACTCTATTTTTGTTTTACTTTATAGTTTTTGGGATAATTATGTTGGATTATATTTTAATTTTAAAAGTATAATAAATTTATTTAATATTCTTTAACATAAAACTTTGATGCTAATCAAAGCACTTTTAGATATTTTATCAAATTAATCTGACTTAATACTGTACATGGTTACGTGACTACAAACCATTCCTTTGAAGAACTATTCCATTTTTATAAAATAATAAAGTTGGTATCTCGTCCACTTCATTTCCTGTACCTGGTATTCATGAGAACCTAATAAATATCTAATATTCTACAAAAACCTCTATTTCTTGCAACCACATAGGTATGGTCATATATTTGTAGAATCACTTTATAGAATATAGTTGATCAATTTTAACCTGTTTCAAATGCAAATAACTTTATCATGCTATTATTCCATTTGTATTTATTTTATATTCATTCATTATTTGATGGTTTTTAGTTTCTGTTTAACCTTGAAAGTGGCAAAATTGTTCTTGCTTATACTCAAAAGTTTCCTTCAGTTGTATATTATTTCCAATTTAATATCATGTATAACATGTATAACAAGAAGAATTTTATAGTCACACTTTTAACAGGAAGAATTTTTAAGTCACACTTAATCTTATTTCACTAACATTGAATGTTTTGGTTCTTATTTACATGAAAATTCTTTCACTCTTAGAAATCTTTTGGATTCTAACCTAATTAGTCATTGTATTATGACGATGATAGCTTGCTACTTAAGACCATGGAAACTTAATTTCACATCTATAACCACAGAGATATATTTTCATTTTTAATTGTATATTACACTTAGACTAGAGATTTTTGTTTTGCTGTAAAACACTCAGTATGACAAATTTTTTGCATCTTCCCAACTCTGGTACAGGGCAGTTTTTTTCTTGTCACTGATTTAAGACTGTTTGACACCCCTTCTCCCCTCATAAAAAAAGCACTGGGTGTCTTTGATGTTGTGCGCAATTTGAAGAAGATAGACGCCTGAGTTGAGATTTAGACTTCTTTCCTCCCCATTTCAGATCACCATCTGACTTTAGAAAGGCATATGTATGGTGTTGTAAACATCCTTTGTAGTTCTTTTTCTTCTCATACCAGAGTTTCTCAGAATTTTATTCCCACTCTTCCTGCCATTGTTTATAGTGTCAGTTTTTGAACGTGGCCAGTGGAAATAGTTTTATTTTTTTATTTATTTTTAAAGATAGAATATTCCAAACTGTTGTGTTCTGGAGGTTATTAAGCTATTTTGTGATAAAATTAGTATTCATGTAACTTGAGGACTATTTGTGTCTAATAGAGTTGCTGATAGAATGAATTGGGAAATGTATATAAAGAAGTGTAGTCATGTAGAAGGGTATTATAAATCATATAACTATTTCTAATGAAGTAATTACGAAAATAATTATCTTATTAGGAAGTAGTATATGATTTTTAACATATTTCATCTGTGACACTTTCCATACATAATGGCTAAGAATATTTCTTCTGAAGATAATTCAGATAGTTGTATTCAGCATAAAAAAATTAAGATTTTTGGAACAGTCATCTGAAAATTTTTAATAGATTGGTAATAAAAAGTAATAGAAAAATTGTATCCATATTTGGAGTATTTCTATTTGCTTTATAAAACTTTGCCCATCATATGTGCAATATAATTATTGTAAACAAGATTTATTAATTTTTAGAAATTATAAACAACATTTTAATGTATGTAAAAGCATTTTTTTTTCTTTCATATATATGTATTCTATTTAAGGCACATGAAGTTTTGTGCTTAGAGATGCTCACTTTGCTCCTGGAAAGACCAACAGATGATAGTGTTGAAGTAGCTATTGGCTTTCTCAAGGAATGTGGCCTCAAATTAACACAAGTGTCACCAAGAGGAATCAATGGTGAGTGTACATTCTTAGTTTGATGTTAAGTTTTTGTTTATTATAATATTTATTGCTTATTTTATTGTCTTTTCTTTGTTTACCTTTAGCTATATTTGAACGCCTTCGAAACATTCTGCATGAGTCTGAAATTGACAAAAGAGTTCAATATATGATTGAAGTGATGTTTGCTGTACGGAAAGATGGATTCAAGGACCACCCCATTATCCTAGAAGGTCTTGATTTGGTGGAAGAAGATGATCAGTTCACCCACATGCTGCCTTTGGAGGATGACTATAATCCGGAAGATGTTCTTAGTAAGCCTGGTGCATAGTAGGTAGAAAGTGGAGCACCAACAAATGTAAATATAGAAAATAAACATTAACTTTTAATTTTTTTTTAAGATGTTTTCAAGATGGATCCTAATTTTATGGAGAATGAAGAGAAGTACAAAGCTATTAAGAAAGGTATGTACAATTTTATAAAATAATTTATTTTGGATAAGTAAAAGCAATTTAAGTAGTCACATAATACTGATCGGAAATATTTAGAGATCACTGATCCCCACCTAATGAAATCTCTGCTCTTGTAAAGTTATTCTCTTAGCTGTTTCCTTGGGCATTATGTTTTTCCTGATACTTGCCCATGGTTTTTTACTTCATTCTGAATTATTTACCACATTTCTCCTCTCTTCTTTCCCTCGAAAGTATGCAACCCTTAAGTCTCACCCATCTTAAGAAATATTCATAGATTAGTAGTGACCTTTATTTAACTTCTGTACCACTTACTGTCTTTGCCACCCAGTTTAATATTCAGTTAAGTGGTATACTTTCTTGTAAAGTGCTATACTTATATTGTTTCTTAAGGTCAGGTTGATATCCTTCTGGTAAGGTGAATCATAGTATTGGTGCCTGATAAATTGATCATTTGCATTTGTACATCATTGATATATGGTAAGCGCTAACTTTGGACAGGTTTTGATTTGTAATTTGTCTTCGACATTACTAGCTGAGTGACCTGTAGCAAGTTACTTGTTTGATGGAAGAGTAAATGTTAACTTTCTATAGAAGGATATATACAATACATTGTTATGTATTATCACAGACAATGATAGCTATTATTAATTACTGTTATAATTTTCACATTTGCATTTGTTTCCTCCTAAAGCTGACACTCAGGCCTACTTTCATAATAATTTTATGGGTTTATTTCTCTTGAATTGTAACTTTACTGGAGAAGTATTTAATACTGTGAAAGCAATAAATATTTATCTTTGTATTAAACCCTGAAAGTTTGTATTAAAAGCTCTCTAAACGTAAATGTTGGTCAGCTTTGCAAAATCTTTTATCAGGCTCACAGAGCACCATTGGACAAAATACAACTTTAGTTTTTGTCATTTGTTTGCTTTTAACATAAAGACCAGCCTTATGTAGTCTCATACACAGAGGAAGTAGAGACCTACTCTGTCACTCTCTGCATTCCATTGTTCAGTAGTGCTTAGAAGTGGAAGGTTGAAAGGAAAAGGAAAAGTGGGAGAGATCTTCCATTCCTATACATAAATCTGATATAGTAAATGGGTTTCTCTTTTTAGACGCTAATTTCCTAGGACCTTTTCACTGTAACCTGCCAGATTCCTTTTTTCTGTTATATTTTCGTTTCCAAATACTGTAGAGAACTCCATAGATCCATTTTGCCTTCTTATGAACCTCTTTTCCTGCAGTCTCCCTGAAAGATGCCACATGTTTTTTGTGAAATTCTTAAATATGCCTGATTTGATTTCTTTCTTTTTTAAACTTGAGAATTCTGTATCTATTTCTTTAGTGTCTAGGCAATTGACCAATGCCTGGAAAGTAGCTCTTTCTTTTATTACAGCAGTTCTCAAATTCTTTGGTCCCAGGATCCCTTTATACTCTTGAAAATTATTGACAACTCCAAAGACCTTCTTATATGGGTTATATCTATTGATATTCACTCTATTAAAAGTTGAAACAATATAAAAGAATTTATTAAATTATTTCAAAATAATGGCAAACCTAGTATATGTTTACATAAATTACATATTTTTATGAAAATTGTTATGTACAAAACAAATTTGTTGAGAATGATGTTTTATATATTTTGCATTATATTTATATTTTATAAAATTTTATATGTGTAGTTTACTGTTTGGCCTAATGGGAAGCAGCTGGACCCTCATATCTGTTTCTACATTCAATCTACTGCAGTAGGTTGTTTTAATTGAAGTACATGATGAAAATCTAGCCTCAGATAGGTAGGTAGTTAGAAAAAGGGAGCAGTATTTTAATAGCTTTTGCAGATAAATGCCAATATTTAACAACTAGTAGTTTTAAGATTAATTGCAGTGTGAATTCTGAAACAATATCAATGAGCTTTGATAGTGTTACATTAGAATGCATTTGTCTGTCACTTTAAATACATCTTTTACTCGTGTATGATTTTGTAATGTTGCATTAGTCATTTAGAAAATACTAATTCACTGAGTTATGCATTTTTAAAATGTTAACCTTAATATTATGAAAATCAAATTAACATGTTGATATAATATCTAGCACATTTATAGCACATTTAATAATATTGCTAATTTCCTAGGAGCTTTTCACTGCAACCTGCCAGATTCCTTTTTTCTCTTATAATTTCGTCCGAAAAATCTAAGTATTAGGGAGCTCTTAAACTCACAGGGATGGATATAAGTTTTTCAAAATTATTGAAAACTCTAATGCTATCATTGTCGCAGATATCGTGAGTTGTTTTTCCTAAAGTGACAGTCTCATTTTGTTTGCATTTGAGAAATTGTTGGCCAAATATCTAACAACTATAATTAGTTGGCCAATTCTTTCAAATAAAAATGAAAAAAATAGCTAACTCACCGTGCAAAGCAAACAGTCACACAAGTGGTTTTCCTTGACATAACTGTCACCATTTTATATCTCTCTTTAACAGAAGTGCTATATATATGAACTTTATATTTCATCACTCAGATTAGGATAAAATTCTATATTCAGGGCTGAGATTTAATAAAATTTGTTGTGTTTTACTTCTTCATCAAGGACATTCTCAGATGAAACTGGCTTTCTTCTTCAAGAGGGTGGTGGTAAAGAATACATTGATTACTAGTGAAGCTTGGTGCCTCAGTTAGTGCTTGGATTACAGCAGTTTTAAACCCCGTTGCTTTTTGATCATCATCACAGATGTCAGCACAGTTAAAAGGCAGATACTGTCTTGGTATTATTATGAAAATAGTTTTGACCTCACAGACCACTTGACAGACCTCAGATCCTTCTTGGACTCCTAGACCATGCTTTGAAACCACTACTTTATTCAGTTGATGAAATCCAGTTGTCCTTGTCTAAGTGATTTTAATAAGTAGATTCTAAAGTGGAGTGCTGAGAAGAGGATGATGTAAATGATTAGACAATTCATTTGACCTTCACTGTTTTGTAAAACATCTTCTAGAGCTGAAAAAAAACGGTCCCAACAGGAAGAGGGCACAGCTTTAATAATTAGCACCTTAGACTGACCCAGGTGTACTTGTGTTTTAGATCTTGACAGCATTTGGGAAAACAGCAGGAGGGCCTGTCTTCCTACTATTGAATACTAAATAGTTTCTTCTTTTAAAAGTCTGTCTAAGCCATGTTGCATAGTAATAAACTAGATACTTTAGATTATCTCTTGAATTCACATTTATTAGAAATATCCTTGAGATTTGTATGTCAGATAAGGGCTGAATGACTCCTCTTCATTTTTATAAAATGATTTGTTTCTCATAATATGAAGTTCTCTGCTTACTTTCATTATGTGTCTCCTGATTTATACTGCTTAAACATAAAGAAATTAGAATTTTTCTTAAAATGAATTGATTCCAGAACTTTGTATTAAAAGCTCTCTGATTATAATAGAAATGCAAAAGTAAAGAGTTGGTCAGGTTTGCAAAATGTTTTATCAGGCTAACAGAGCACAATTGGACAAAATATAATTTTAGTTTTTGTCATTTGCTTGCCTTTAGCATAATGACTGGCCTAATGTAGTCTCATATACATCACTGTTTTCATCCAGTTCTGAATATATCATTTGTATTTTTAAAAGTGATAATCCAATACAGTGCTTGTCTTACCCGTTGTCTTAAAGGCTTTTAAACTTCTGTTTCTGTTTTATTTATGAAAAGTCTTTGGATTTATTGTAATGTTCAATTTAGTAGGTATACATGTTAATAAAAATCTCATTACTGTTTATTTCACGTGAACACTAAATTATGCAATTATTTTCTCTCCCTTCTTTGTCTTTCCTAGTACATTCTTAGCCTAAATTCTTGTTTTCTGTATATAGCCTTAATTTTTTTTTAAAGCGGACTGACTTCTTTCTGATGATAAAACAATATTTTGACTCCCATATGCTAGCTTCTATTCTTAATATTTTTCTAGTGCTCTTGCTCTTTTCAAAAACTGTCATCTACTTTTTTTTGTTGTTGTTTTTCTCATCTCCTTGTTTCATGGCCACTTTTTATGTGGCAAAAGAATGTTACATATGGCTCTCTCTAGTCATATCAGTTGTAATGCTTTTTCACCACCCGGGTAATAACACAAGGCTTGATGGTTATCTTTGTTGGCTGGTAAACTGTTATACCACAGTGGATTTCAATGAACTGAGAATTATCTTCTTAGAATGAAATACATATATATTACTTGCACGTTATTTTTTTGCTAACCTTTGTACTTTACAGAAATTCTTGACGAGGGAGACAGTGACTCAAATACAGACCAAGATGCTGGGAGTAGTGAAGAGGAAGAGGAAGAAGAAGAGGAAGAGGGAGAAGAAGATGAAGAAGGTAAACATGTAGCATACTCAAATAATATTGTAAGATACTCTAAAATTAAATTAATTGTAGTATAATCTTCTAATACAGTAGTTCTTGTTGGGGAGAGCGAGGAGGGATGCTGATAGCATCTATTGGGTGAAGACGAGGGCTGCCGTTAAACAGCCTGCAAACCACAGGACAAGATATGATCCAGCCCAAAATTTGAACAACGAGATATGATCTAGCCCCAAATTCCAGTATTGCCAAGGTTGAGAAACTGCTCAAAAAATATTTAACAAATTCTTTTTTTAGCATCTGCACAATTTTAATTTAGTATATTATGCTTTTGATTATATTATAGACTATGAAAACATGTATTCATACTGAGTGCATGTGATTTATGTAGCCCTGGCAGGAATGTGACAAATGAGAGTGACTGGATATTTGCCATTCATTTTGGCAAAATAGGGTGGGGAGGCCAAAAGCTGTATTTGCACAGAAGTAGTATGTTTTTCCTCTTCAGCTTTGATTACATTATTTCACAGAAATAAGCTCAGAACTTTACTTTGGTTAAGCCACAGTTTATATGTGTGAAGGTATTTAAAGTTTATCTTTGCCTTTTAGGGTATAATATATACTTCTGTCTTATAGTACAATTATTCTTCTATAACGTATTTTGTAAAAATAGATTTAATTTTTTCTCATTTTTTAATTGAAATCATCTATGTACTACATTTTACTTTAGAATTTCCTTGTTTTATGTGAAAATACTATTCAAATAAAAACTATTAAATATTTATAAGGAAAGTTTTCATGCATTAAATAAGAGAAAATTTTGACAAATACACATATTTATGTTGGACTCATTTAGCCTGTTATGATGATCCAGTGTTCTCTGAAGCTCAATTTTTACCTCTGAGTTATATGGTGCTTCTAAATTATCAATATTGTTTATAATTCTAGAAATAATATTTTACCAAACAACAGGATGAGTGCAGCCTTTCATAGTGTCTAAATGAGCAAATGACAGAGAAAAGAAAAAGAATTTTCTTGACTTGGTTCTGAACTTCTTTAAGCTAACATTATGATGTAGCAAAACTTGAAATAGTTACTTTGAATTCTGTAAATACTAATTTGCAGAGTTATAAAAAGGTATTAAATTCGTATTTAAATAAATTTATGAAGAAAATACAGAGATACATTTTAGCTTCTTCACATTTATTTTTGCAGTTTTGTAATTTTGTTGTGTTTCTTTCAGGACAAAAAGTGACTATTCATGACAAAACAGAAATTAACCTGGTCTCATTTCGTCGTACAATTTATCTTGCTATTCAGTCAAGGTAAGACATCATCTCTTAGTTGGTCCTTTTTTTGTTTTTGATAAGGGATGGGTAAGGAGATCAGAGATACATTTTGGGATCTCATAACAGAAAACTGTACACCATTTCAGCATTCTTAGACTGCCTACCTCTCCCATCCCATGCCCAAGCTCATAGTTCCCTTCTGTTGGCTCTTTGCTGTACAGACAAGTTGTCTTTACTTAATTGGAAGGTCGAATTGTGTTATATAATTAAATGGTATTTTAGCTATATCATTTCTTATAGTTAAATGCCACTAATAAACCTGAAAATAATTCTGTTTTATAATACAGCAGAGTATTGAATTGTATAATGAAAATTTAATATTTAACATTTTTAAAATTTAGTTTCTAGTCCTGGTTCTAGGCAAAGCAGCACTGTTGTGATGACTGTTAGTGATTTGCTCTACAGATGTAAATGAATATAAACAGAAACAGGAATTAGACTTAGGAAGGTTTTGAGGACTCTTTGAAGTAATGCTAAGTAAGAAGTAGTGTGATGTGATGTCCTGAAAACAAAGCCTATTCCCTTTGAAGGCTGTGAATTTGATTTTGAAGAGAAATAAATGAGGATGTTAAATCTTAGTGCATCTGTTACTTTATATGCGAATCAACCTATTGATTTAATGGGCACAGTGTTTACATTTTACACTGGAGGAGAAAAGTTTCCTGTTTTGTTTCATTACTAGTATATTTCCATTTAGTATGATGTAATAGCAATAATGATTCATAAGTAGGAGTCATCTGTTTTCAGTCTGAACAATTTTTGGCTTTAGGTTTATCTTCAAATACAGGAATGTTAAACAGCAAAACATGGGTTGGGAATTTTTTTGGCTTTGTCCTTACCTGTTTTCTCTTTGCATAAAAAAGTATTAAATGCCGGGCGTGGTGGCTCAAGCCTGTAATCCCAGCACTTTGGGAGGCCGAGGCGGGTGGATCATGAGGTCAAGAGATCGAGACCATCCTGGTCAACATGGTGAAACCCCGTCTCT
>NW_016107393.1:3335168-3346895 GCF_001604975.1 Cebus imitator | reverse complement strand
GGTGAGCCGAGATCGCGCCATTGCACTCCAGCCTGGGTAACAATATTGAAACTCCTTTTCGTCTAAAAAAAAAAAAAAAAAAAGTATTAAATATTTTTTCATATAAACTTAAAGTGAAAGATGATAAATATTTTGTCAGAGGTAAATATTCTTAGAGTTTGACCTTTCATTTGTCCTTTTTCAGAAATCCAACAGTAATCAGTTGTGAGCAGCAGATTTACTGTGTTAGTGTTGCAGTTAACATTAACTTTGAAGAGCTACAGTGGAGCTCTTTGAATAATTATTTAAAAGAAATGTAACCTTGATAATCTCTGAATCACACAAAAGACTTCAAAAATTAAAGCATTAAAAAACAAATAATAGCCACTGTTACATAGTAGTGTCAGTCCCTAGTAGCAGTAACTCCTGTCTTATGTGTTGATTTTCTGTGGGGTTTTTTTGTTATTTTTCTAAATGTTATTAATTTTAATTAGTTAATTTTTATTTATAATTTACACATAATAGTTGTATATAATTATAGCCTAAGGGTGATGTTTTAAGGCATATATACATTGTATAATCATATCAGGATAATTACCTTATTTATCTCTTTAAACCTTCATCATTTATGATGACAACATTCAAATCTAGCTACATTGTTATTTGCTATAGTCACCCTGCTATGTAACGTGAATCAAGGGCTTATTGTTCATGCTATTTGACCCTTGTTTTTCATTACTGTATTTCCTAAAGATATAAATATGGACACATAATTATGTACAGAATTGTTTGTTGCAAAAGAAAAAATGGAGACAATCTTATTTTCCACCACAATCAAAATGTTCGGTCTATGCCACCACTAAAAATTAGGTTAATAGAGAATTGTTTTAAATGTGAGCAAACAGTCTGATGTTATTTTAGGTGGGATAAAAACTATATATAGAATTGTGCTTGTAGTATTTTCCTAACTGTAAAAATAGATGGATTCTAGAAATAATATGTTAACATATCAATAGTGATTATCTTGACATGGGATTGGATTAACAGATACTTTAATGTCTATCTTCAGTTTTTGTATTTTTCAAAAGCTTTTTGTTTATTATATACCAGGCTAAAAATCAAGAATAAGATGTAATCATCAAGCCAGGTGGCTATAAGGGCATCTTAAACAGCCCACTTGAAAATCTTGTGAACAAAAACTTAGTTCTGGCAACCGAACTGGGTGGGAATTTTATTTTTTAAATTTGTTTTTGTTGACTGGTATCACCAGTAGTCTTATCTTCCTTCTGGTATGGCCCCCTAAACTACCCGTTTTTTATGTGCATGAAACATTAAACTACACAATTGCCTTGGCTATTAAAGATAAACCAGTCCTGTTTGTTCTTGCTTTTAAGCAATGTTCTAGTCTGTTTTTACCTTTTTGAAGTTGTAACTAACATGAGAGGGAGATGGACTACCAAGTCCCCACCTGTTCAAAGTTTCTGAAATTGGACACATCAACAAAACCACTTTGTAAACCATCATGTAAACAAAACAGTAATTCAGTAAATGTCTTCTTTTTTCTTTACCCTCCCTCAATCGCTATTTGTGTTAAACCTGAGACTCGTTTGGTTTAACAACCTAAGATGAGAAGCAAAATGTCAACAAAATTTAATTCATTTAATATTTGTAATTAGTACAGCCTAAAAACTATCCTGGTGTAGGAAGTCATTAAGTACTCAAAATAAGAACAAGAACAACAGACTGTCTTATAGCTAACTTTCTCCCTGATACTTCACTTAGTAGATAAAAGGAAAGTAGTAACATTTCTTCATCAACTACTTGACTGTTTTTCAGAAATTTCAGGATTTTGTCTTATACTAATTTTGTTTTTTTAAAAAGGTAGAAAAGAAAAAGTCACATCTGTTTTAAATGTTTTTTGTTTTGCTGTATTATTAAAGTTTATCGGTTACCATTTAGTATTTTAATCTTAGTGTTAGATACTGTTTAATATTCTGTTATATAATCTCTTTCCTGGTATTTTTTTTCTTTATTTCGATGCCTTGTATCATCCTGGATTATTACCCTATTGTGCTTAGGAAACTCTTTAAGTGAAGCTGAGAAATGCAGATGAACTGCAAAACTAAGTCCATAATCATTATATTTCAATTAGTGATTTTATGCTGTGTTATCAAAAATAAAGGTGTGGGCATTCCACAGAAATGCAAATATAGTAGCATTATTTCTCAATAAAGCAACTAACAAATTGAGTTTGCTAATTGTCTTAGGTGAACTATGCTGATGATATTTTAAAATCGGTTCATATGAATATTGGGTATATTTTTCTGGCAAGTTTTTTTTTATTTACTATTTTTCTATGTGGTATTTATAAAATGTGGATGCCCTGTGTTTGGGATGAACCAAGCTAACTTGTAAAAGTAGTGGGTAAGCACTAACGTCGTGCTGAGCTCTTGGAACGTCTTTTTTTTTTTTTTTTTATTGCATTTTAGGCTTGGGGGTACATGTAAGAACATGCAGGATTGTTGCATAGGTATACATATGGCAGTGTGATTTGCTGCCTTCCTCCCCATCACCTATATCTGGCATTTCTCCCCATGCCATCCCCCCACAACTCGCCACCCCCCGCTGTCCCTCCCTTATTTCCCCCCAACAGACCCCAGTGTGTAGTGCTCCCCTACCTGTGTCCATGTGTTCTCATTGTTCAACACCCGCCTATGAGTGAAAACATGTGGTGTTTCCTCTTGGAAGCAGTATAGAAAAATCTAAGAAATTTGCAATGTTTAGTAAAAGTAGATAGAGTTGTGATAGAGTAATATATCGTTTACTCTTCCATGCTGAGATTTTAATTTAAGCAGAGAAACTTGACCTATGTTTACTCCTGTCTTAATTAGGACTTTTCCTGGTTTCTCTAAACACATAATACACATTTCAAGATACGTCTTGTGAAATTAAATATTAATTATAGCCTTTTCTTCTGAAATATTGGGTTAGGAAGTATAAATATTCCTGTGTTCAAGTTCTGCTTCCAGGACTATGTGGCCAGGAGCAAGTTTCAAACACAAAATACCTAAGTCTCATTTTTCTCATCTGTAAAAAGAGGATCTAATTAGATCGTCTCTAAATCCTTCTGAAATCCTATGTATAAACCTAAATCAATATAGTAGCCTATAGGTGTTTTTACCTCCAGTTGTTTCTAATTTAGGTGTACATTTGTGAATAGGAATGCATTTCTTAAAAATTTTAGTTATTTACTTTAAAGAAGTATTAACATTTTAAAGCCTTTATTTCTTTGTCCTCATTGTTAACCATCCTAACTGTTGTTTTATCTAAGCTTTTGAATAGAGTTGATTTTTTCTTTCTTAGATTTATTTAGCAACTAAATGTAGAACAGAACAGCTAGGTCTCTTGAAAACCTTGAGCATTGGGAAATACTCCATGAGATCTGGGACCTAGTTACCCAGATTTAGAGTACTTAGACTTGTTCTGTAATATGGAATTAACAAGTCAGAACAGTTAATAAATTCTTTATGTACAGTTAATATCCTTCAGTGCTTGAAGGAAAGATATTGCTAACACTTAAGAATTTACTGCCATCATACTTGAGTGGCCAGTTTGTAGTGGGAAAACTATCGAAAAGCGTAAGATGATTGCAGAAATGAGAGAAACTTACACATCATGTGTTTTGTTTCTTCACTTTAAAGTAAAGAAAATCATATAGATTAGAAACCCTTCTATCTGATGAGTTATAGCTTGAGGATGGTTGGTTTGAGGGAATAATACAATTCAATGCATGCAACTTTTTTATTTTTATTTTTGCCTTTTTAAGATTGATATTTTATTCACATGCTATGATATTCACCCTTTTAAAGAGTGCATTCACAGTTATGTGCCATATAACAATTGTTCAGTCAACAGTGGACCACATAGGCAATGGTGGTCTCATAAAACTATAATACTGTATTTTTACTATACCTTTTCTATGTTTAGGTATACTTATATATGTAAATATTTACCATTGTGTTGCAGTTTCCTACGGTATTCAGAAGTATGGTAACATGCTAGACAGGTTTCTAGCCTAGGGACAACAGCCATAGCATATA
This sequence comes from Cebus imitator, assembly GCF_001604975.1. Lineage (NCBI taxonomy): Eukaryota > Metazoa > Chordata > Mammalia > Primates > Cebidae > Cebus > Cebus imitator. The sequence goes on along the minus strand of NW_016107393.1, from coordinate 3,342,816 downwards.
GCCTAGGTAAATTAGGTTGTACCATCTAGGTTTGTGTAAATGCACTCTATGATGTTCGCATATTAAATTTCTTAAGAATGCATTTCTCAGAAGATAACTCTGTTAACTAAGCGATACATGACTGCAAGTAGTTTTAGTATATTCACAAAGTTGTACAACGATCATCATTATCTAATTCCAGAACATTTTTATGACTCTAAACCCTGAGCCTATTAGCAGTCAGTTTTTACTTATTGTACCTACTTTCTGTGTCCATAGAGTTGTCTCTTCTGAACATGTTATGTAAATGGGATCATACTGTATGTAGTCTTTTGTGTCTGGATTCTTTCACTTAGCATAATTCAAGGATTCCTCCATGTTGTATATATTGGCACTTAATTCTCTGTAAAGAGCTATATTTTCTTCATATACACAGTACAACAATATGAAATTACAGTTAAAAAAGGTTACTTATGTTATTAAAGTAAGATTCTTATATATAAAAGAGTGTTACAGTCTATATTGCAAGTTTTTAACCTATTGTGATCATTTCCACAGTTTAGATTTTGAAGAATGTGCTCACAAATTGCTGAAAATGGAGTTTCCCGAAAGCCAAACAGTATGTTAATACTTCTTTTCTATTAGGAAATGTATATATTGGTTTTTAAAGTGGTTAAGGCTGTTAATGAGTAAATATTGTGAATTGAAGCAATACCTCAGTGCTAAATATTTATTTTTTAAATGTAGGTTTTATATCATTTTAGAGTAACTGCAGTGTTTCAGTTGTGCTGCTCACTCCAGTGAATTAAATTTTCCGCTCGAATGGGATATGGTAGAAAGATAGTCTCTGAAACACTGCACTTTACATAGAATTTCTGAGTTATTGTGTATAAATCAAATTGTGACTTAAATATAATAGGAAATTTGTTCTTTATGGATTATTTGGTCTATCTTCTTGATGCACTATAGGGGTATCCAGTCTTTTGGCTTCTCTGGGCCACATTGGAAGAAGAATTGTCTTGGGCCACACATAAAATGCACTAACACTAACAATAGCTGATGAGCTAAAACAAACAAACAATCGTAAAAAGCATCATAATGTAATTTTTTCATTTTCTTTTTTGTTTTTTATTTTTGAGACAGAGTCTCACTCTGTCGCCCAGGCTAGAATGCAGTGGCGTGATCTTGGCTCACTGTAACCTCTGCCTCCCAGGTTCAAGCGATTCTCCTGCCTCAGCCTCCCAAGTAGCTGGGATTACAGGTGCCTGCTACCATGCCCAGCTAAATTTTGTATTTTTAATAGAGACAGGATTTCACCATGTTGGCCAGGCTGGTTTCCAACTCCTGGCCTCAGGTGATTTGCCTGCCTTGGCCTCCCAAAGCACTGGAATTACAGGTGTGAGCCACCATGCCCAGGCTTCATTCAGTAATTCCTTTAATGAAAATTTATTCAGCAGATACTATGTGTCAGGCATTTCACAAGATAGCTCCATCTTGGCCCCATGGGACTCACTATCTTACAGCTTGGTATACTTCACTTCTCAAAGTATCAGAACTCTAATGCCAAGGATAATGAAGAACAGATTAAGTGGATAAAGTGGCTTTTTCCTTTTTTTTTTTTTTTTTTAAGGTATATTATATATATTGCTTCCTTCCCATCTAGATAATACATCCTTAGAACCTGAGCCAAAGCTTTGGTGATTTTGTTTTTCTCACTTTTCCTTTCATGTGGTAGACCTGGCACAGATGCTAGAGTGAATGTATCAGCTCTGATGGGCTGTTCAGTTTCTGATTCTTCTAGGTCTTCTTGATTATCTGATCTAAGTTACTGTTAGATATAAATTCTTTGTCCTAAGCCTTTAAAAATGATATGTTACAGAGATTGGCAACCTGTGGCAGAGGCCTGCTGCCTGATTTTATAAATTAAGTTTTATTGGAATGTAGCAAGATTTACTTATTGATATATTGTCAATGGCTCTTTTCACACCACAGACACAGAATAAGTAGTTTTGACAGAGACCCATATGGACTCTAAATATTTATTATCTGGCCCTTTACAGAAAAAGTTTGCCAGTCTTTGTTCTAGAATATATATTAATTCTTGAAATATGGTGATAGGGAATTTTGAGAAAAATTTATTCTTTTAAATGTAAAAGATTCCTTTTTTCCTTTCAAAGTTTTGTTGTTGGTATATTAATAATAGTGTGCCTGTTTGTAAGCTGGCCACACTTGATATGTCATCACTGGAAGGAAATAAATTAATACATTAAAACCTTTAAAATTATAATTGTCACTGAAATTTTGGTATGATCTTGTCATGTTATTTGAGGACGATAATTAAGCCATTATAAATTTTATTAAAATTAATCTAGAAGATAGTTATTTCAGAACTAACCTCAGTATATTTTGGTAGTATTTGGAAGAGTATCTTAGTGCATTTATTTTCATGCACTCAAAAGACTCCTAAAATTGCTATAATACTTAATTAAAATGTTAAAATATTTAATTAATATAAGCTAGAGGGAATAACTCTTATAATTGCATTTAGGTAGGAAGGTAATTTGTTTTGCAAGTAGTACATAGCAGTGCTGTCAGCATATTACCATGTTTTATTGTTTTAAACCTGATTAACTCTTATATTATTATAAAATATAGTGCTGGTAAATAAGTTGAAGATGAATTTTAATATACAAAGTTAACATAATTTGTTAGAATTTAGAAAAGGCTTTTTTAGTTTTTAGTACTATATGACAATTTGATAAAGTACGCCTTTTCAGAACTTACACATTTATAAACATTTAATTGAGATAACTTGAGACTTATCTTAAAAAATATATATATATGCAGTACACACACATACATACATACATACATTGGGGGAGAGAGAGAGAGAGAGAGAGTGCAATATAATGGCATCTAAAAGTACCTAGCTCTGTGTTGTAAAGTGAGGCCTTCGAGCTGTGAGTAGATTGTTCCGTGAGTAGATTTAAGCGGTGCTGTCCAGTACAACTTCCTGCACTGTTGGAAGTATTTGTATTCTCAGTTGTCTAGTATAGTAGCCACTAGACACATGTGGCTTTTGAGTACTAGAAATATGACTAATCATGTGGCCGAAGAACTAGAATTTTAATTTTATGTATAATTTAAAATAATTAAAATTGAGATGTTGGACAGCACAATTCTAGAGTATCTGTTCTGTGCTTCTCCAAGGTTCTCTTCCTACCTCTTGACCTAAGTCCTTTCTCTGGAGTCTCTTGACACATAATGTTAACATAGATATGTGCAGTAAATACTTGATGATAGAATTTTTTTTTAATGTTTACTATTTTTACCTAGGTTGTATCCTCGTTATTAAATATGACAAAATGTCAGAATTGTTAATTAAAAATACAAAGGTAAAAATTAAAAAGCAACATGTTTTTATAGGCTTGCTTTCTGTTTGGAGAAAGCAAGTATATTACAGTTACTCTATTTGGAAAATATTTTTAAGTTTCTGTAAATCTTTATAGAAAGAGATATTTGGTCAGTTTTACACTAATCATAGATGAATTTGCACCTTTTTTCATTTTGTCTCTATTCACCTTATATTGCTTGAGTTTTTTCATCCATGACATTGCTATCATCAACACTTATCTCATTAGAATTATTTCAGGAATTAATATAATATTTAAAAATTAATTTGTTACATCAAAATCATCTGTGATGATAGTATTTTTTGACTGAATGTATCCGTTAGTTTAATAGAATTTTCAGAGAGGTTTACATGGAACCTGAATAAGTAATTGGAACAATTTACTAGCAGTTATGGAATTATTCCATTTATTTGTATAGATCCATATAGATAGGTCTATATGAATAACATTTATTTTGAGGTGAGAAGATTCAGCCACAGAGGTTTTTTTATTTTTATTTTTAAAATATTTATTCATATAAAATTCACATAACAAAATTACCCATCTTACAGTGAACAACTCAGGGCAGTTATCATCCGTAATATTGTGTAATTATCACCTCTATACAGTTTCAAAACATTCCATCATTCCCAAGTAAAACTCTTTACCCATTAAGTAGTTTCTTCCCATTCCCTCTCCCACCAGTCCCTGACAACCACCAATCTTCATTCTTTATGGATTTATGTATTCTGGATATCTCATAAAAATGAAATCATATGAGATGAAACCTTTTGTATTTGTTTCTTTCATGGCTAAATAACAATCCATTTGCATGTACAGCCATTCTTGGTATCCATGGAGGATTGATTCCAGGACCCCCGAGGATACCAATGATACAAAATAGAGTAGTATTTACATGTAACATATGCACATCCTCTCATATACTTCAAATTATCTTTAAATAGCAAGCTCTTGCCATGTTCTACAACAGAGCTTGGCGGACATTATACTAAGTAAAATAAGCTAGACACAAAGAGAAAAGTGTTCCATGATCTCACTTATATATGGAATTTAAAATAAATTCTAAATATGCAGATACAGAGAACAAAATAGTGGTTACCAGCAGCAGGGGAGAGGAGAAATGGGAAGGAAATGGGGAGATGTAGGTCAGAAGATACAAAGTAGCAGATATGTAGAATAAGCAGGTCTAGAAATGTAATATATAACACAAGGGGCATAAATAATAAAATTGTACTGTATTTGCAATTAATGCTAAATGAATAGATTTAACTGCTCCTGCCACATGCAAAAACAAAACAAAACAAAACAAAAACTGGGTAACTGTGAGATGATGGATGTGTTAATTTGCTTCAGTATAGTAACCTTATTACTATCTATATGTATTCCATAACACGATCATGTTATACACCTTAAATATACAGAATAAAATTCATTTTTTAAAAATTAAATGCAATAAAAGCAGATCAGTCTTCATCATTGCCAAGGGAGTTTGGCAATGGATTCTTGGATGTGACATCAAAAGCATCAGCAGCAAAAGCAAAAGCAGATAGATTAAATTTCATCAAAATTTAAAACTTTTGTGTTTCAATGGACATTAAAGAGTTTTTTTTTAATGTTTCTTTATCAACCAGAGGGTCATTTATGTTAACGTTGAAGTTGTACCCACTTACACCTCTGTAAAGACTCATATTGGTCCGCCTTTTCCATATTAAATATATTCCTTAGCAATTGATTTTATATCCTTGGGAGAAATATAACTGAATTGTTAGATGTTGTTTTGGTGAGTCTTTTATTTAAAAGAATTCTGCATAGAATCCTTTAAGAATGCAGTGTATTAAATCTCTCCCTCCTATGTCTGTTTCATATTCTAGGTTTTCTTGATGTGGTTCATAGTTATCATGAATTTAGAATTTTATAATTAATATAATTAGCATAAATGATCGTGGAAGCTGTCATCCAGACCCAAGGCTTTAAAAAATTATGAGCTTAACATAGATTGAGGTTTTTATTTTACTTACAAAGTTTTTGAAGTTTTAAACCTTTAAAAATGCAGGCAGTCACTATCATATTAGTAAATTATCATACAATATTTAGTCTCTTTGTGTTTTGACTCATTATTTTTTTTCCCAAATAGAAAGAACTCTGTAACATGATACTTGATTGCTGTGCCCAGCAGAGGACGTATGAAAAATTTTTTGGCTTATTAGCTGGGGTGAGTTCCAGCCTCTATTAAGGGAATTCTTAGAATGAATATTGTAAATTAATGATTTCTGCTTTATGATCAGGTCTCATATAACAACATATTAATATTTTTGCTAAAAGCAAATTATTCTCTCCTTCCTTAGGTTTCCCGCTCTCTTCACCTTCCTTCTTTTCTGATTCATTTTTGCAGTGCTTTAATTTTGTATATCACTTCTCCAGAGCTTTTTGGAATTTTCCATGCTTTGTAACAATTTCCCAATAGAAGACAATTAAATAATACCTTTTCAAAATCCCAAAGCAGTTTCTAAAGTCAAGTACATGTTCAGGCAACACAATTAAAGGATGATCTAAAATGTTTCTTTAAATCTGAGCTCTACCCACATATGATCAGCTACATGTATAATTTGTTTTAGCATGTAAATCTCAGGTAATTAGAAACCATATATATTAACTTTTAAAAGTTTTGATTAAGTAAATTTAGGATTTAATATGCTCATAATTGTATTAACATTCAGGTTTTAATGTACTGATTTTTTTATTTATTAGCGATTTTGCATGCTAAAAAAAGAGTACATGGAATCCTTTGAGAGTATATTCAAAGAACAGTATGACACCATCCATCGCTTGGAAACAAACAAATTGAGAAATGTTGCTAAGATGTTTGCTCACCTTTTATACACTGATTCACTTCCATGGAGTGTAAGTACATGGGTCAATATTTATACTTCCTTCCTACTTCCCTATTATTCTGAAATAGATTTTAGTATAAGCTAGCCATGTTTATCCTATTATGAAATGTGCTTTAAAATTAAATATGTAGAACTCCTATCTTTGAGATTATGTAATATGGAATCAGAAAGCTAGGTAAATAATTTACAAATAATACTATCTTTATATTATATAAACAGGCCGATGTTTCAGTAGTGATGGCTAGAAGTGTCTTCAGGAAAAATACTGCAGATTTTCATCTTCTCTGTCTACATACACATGTATGCACGCTTATATCTACATATGCCACTATTTTGGTGGTAAATGTATCTCTGAATTACTCTCCCTTGATTCCTGAGGGAATAACTCTTTGTGGGTCCTCTTATTAGGTTCAAGAAAAATGATTGTCCTGGAACGATGTGTTCTTTTCAGGAGATACTGAATTTGAGTAAGCCATAGAGAAGATATCCTAGGGTCATAGAACAAAGAAAGATAGATAGATTCTTGATGGGGAAATGTGCACTGGATTGAAATTTGAAAGGCATTAATTAAGCTGGCATTTATTTTATAGCTGCTGTTCAACCACTGTTATTTAGCCACCATTTATATATCCAGTCATTTGAGAGAGGTACTGGGTATAAATGAATTAAACATGACCCCTCCTTTCAAGGGCGTTAACGTATAAGAGCAGAGGTAAGATATGCCCATAGCAGTGATACAAATAAAAAGTCATAGATCCTAAGAAAAGCAAAGTTGCTAAAGGAATTAAAAAGAAAGAAAGAAATTACATCCAGGAGGAAAGAACAGGATCATCTTGTAGAATGCCATCCTACTAATGGTAAAATGAGGCAATATCTCAAACTTACAAACATTGAATATATTTTTATACTATTTTAGGTAGTAAGTATGTCCAGCTACATTAATAGGCATTTGTAATCTAACCCAGGTGGCTAATTGTAATAATTTTTACTTCTTTTTGTTCCCTCTAAGAAAACGAAATCAGAATTTTAAACAATCAACTAACTAATGGGTTCCTCGAACACATAACTCATAAAAACTAGAGTTTACTATTATTTTTATTTGCCCTAAAAATATTTCTTTAGACATTTCACTTTTTAAGCCACTGTCTTGATATTCAGAATAAACCATCATACTTTTTTTTATCATATATATGCTATACAAAATTGTAGCCTAATGTGCTAAGTGGCACTTTGCCCCAAACCCTCATATACACCACATTTTGATGAGTAAGTTTTAAGAGCTAGTAATCTTTACCATTATCTACTCAAGAGAGGATATCTTCTTTGCTATAACAAGCACATTACTCCAAACAGAGAATGAAGTCT
>NW_016107393.1:3255030-3333874 GCF_001604975.1 Cebus imitator | reverse complement strand
GTTGCACACACTGCCTGTGGGCCATTCCATCCACTTCTCGTGGCTTCCTATATTTACTCATTTGGTCCCTATCAACTTGACCAGGCTTACCTTCTCTCTCTTCAGCAAGCTGCACTCCAGCCATACCAACATTGCCAAGCTTGTTAAACACATCTGGCTCTTTCATGCTGCCTTCTGTTTCCACTGCTGGCATTTTCCTCCCTTCTTGATCTGTCTGGCAAACTCTTAATCATTCTTCTTATATTTTACCTTTTTCTGTTAGAAAGTTTTTCCTGACTCCACTGAGTTGTTTCAGTGTGGTGCTGAAAACCAAATGTCCAAAACCACCTTGTACTGTTAGTGTCTTTCTGGTTGTCTCACTTCATAGATATTGTAATTGTAAATCTTCATCCTTGATTTCTCCCTTTTGTTGACTACTTCCACTTCTCCCCCTGTACTTTGAACAGTTCTGTGTATGTGTGTGTGTATATGTACGTAAACAGAGGAGGTTTTTAAAACTTTTTGTACATACATTCACTATATATACATGTGTGTGTTTATATATACACTATACATATATTCACACACATGTATATATATGTGTGTGTGTGTATATATTTATCTTTTCTGTGTGGGTGTAAAAAAGTTTTTTAAAAACCTTCTCCATTGTATAATGACAGAAATCAAGTTTGGTAAATTATTATTTGACCCTACTCATTTATTTAGATAGCACATAGCCTAACCTAGTAAACGACATCAACCAGTTACTTGGTTGTATTTCATTTAGTAATTTAATACGTGAAAAATGACTGTGTGAGGATTTTGCCTTTTTATCTTTAAGCAATCTGTTTTCTTTTGTTTATTTTTGTTTTTAGAACCCTACAGCCGTTCTTTGAAGGTTTATTACCCCGAGATAATCCAAGAAACACTCGATTTGCCATCAACTTCTTTACTTCTATAGGTCTTGGAGGTTTAACGTAAGGATTATTCTCAGAATTTTATTTTCAGATTATAAAGTTATCTCATAATTGTCTTTGAAATAGAATCTAACAGATTATATTTTAAATTAGGGATGAACTACGTGAGCATCTCAAAAATACACCAAAGGTCATTGTGGCACAGAAACCAGATGTTGAGCAAAATAAATCCTCCCCATCCTCTTCCTCTTCAGCGTCCTCCTCTTCAGAGTCTGACTCCTCTGACTCCGATTCTGACAGCAGTGGTAGCAGTTCAGAATCTTCCAGTGAAGAGAGCGATTCTTCGTCTACCGGTAGTCATAGCTCTGCCTCAGGTATTGATGCTCATTTGTAATTTGGCTTGCTCTTTTTTAATAAATATATTGCTGATATTTATGAAGGAAGAAAATAATTAGATTGCTTATTTTAGAGATCAGTTGTTTAAAAGCCACAATTAATACAAATGGTTCCATCTATCATTGCTGCAGTCTGTGGTGCAGTACAACATTTATAATGCTGGGATTACCTTTTGATATCCTCATTATAGAAATGAAAATATTTCATTGGCAAATACTTATTTGAGTTATGACTGAAATACCATGCATAATGTTTGTAATCTAGTTTATAGAAGGTATCCTGATGTTTTTATTTTAAAGAAGATTTGAATTTTTGCTTTTAATATTAAAGCTTTATGTTTGTAATTGGCATATCAGACATACAGTGTGGACCTCAGATGCTATATGAATGTTTATAGAGGGAACACATATCTTGGCCCCTCTGGTCCTTATTTTTCCACTAGCTCTCTGATGCCTTTATATTTTTTGCTTTGTAACTGTAACCTTTTATTTTGAAATAATTTTAGTCTTAGGAAAGTAGCAAAAACAGTACAGAGAATTTCCATATACTCCTCATCCAACTTCCCCTACTGGTAGCATCTTACATAACCATGGTTCATTTATCAAACAGGGAAATTAGCATTGGAACAGCATTATTGAGTAGACTACAGATATGATTTGAAAACCAGTTTTTCCACTTATGTCCTTTTTCTTATTTCAGGATTCTCCTTACATTTAATTGTATTCTCAATTTTCTGCATTCTATGATAGTTCCTCTCAAGCTTTCTCTGTTCTTAATAGCCTTGACACTGTTGAAGTCCTCTGGTCACTTATTTGGTAACCTGTCCCTTAGTATGGAGTTTTGTCTGATGTTTTCTCATTATTAGAATGAGGTTAGACATTTTTGGCAAGAGTACAGTGGAAACAATATGTTGTTCTTAGTGCATCTTATCAAGGGGTTCATAATTTTGAGTGACAGCCTTGATCACTTGAGTAAGGTGGTGCCCACTGGATGTCTTCAGGGAAACTGTTTTTCTCTGTGAAAATATCTTACAGGTAGATAACTTGATAGTATGCAAATCTCTTTCTCCTCCAGCTTTTACTCACTGATTTTATCATCCATCTTTGGACCTTGTTTGCAACACTTATTTTTACTGTGGTGTTTTCCTAATGGTGATTTTTTATTTGTTTTCTTCTACATCTGGTAATTGAATTTCTTCTGTAAGAAAGCATCATCCCTCTTGTCTCATTTATTTATTTAGTCAACTGTATATATCAATATAGACTCATGGTTATTTATCTTATCCTGTGGGTTAAAGTTCAGTACTGTCATTTATTTTGTTCAAATCATCTCAGCTTTGGCAATTAGGAGTTCCTTTAATTTGATTTCTGTGTACTTTTCAACGTTTTTCAATGGGACATTTTAAAATTTTATCTGGCATTTCTAGTTATTTTCAGCAGGAGCACAGGTTTTCCACAGTCTTCTCTATCCTATCTGGAAGTAGAAATGCTGTAGTAAAAGATGTTTTAAAGTTTGGTTCTGGTTCATAGTTTCTGAAAAGACCTGTGTTGTTTTACACAAGGTCAGTTCTGCTTTCTTTCATTACAGTATCGTGGTCCAAGTAAGTGATTGTCTGCTTACCCTACATGCAGGTCATTTCTCATTTTGTTTTGTTTTGATGCAATATTTCATCCAATGTGGCATCAACACTTTCTTCCATAGCCTTAAATTGAAAGGCTAATCTTTGCACCTTTGTTCCATGGCTTGTTATATTTCAAAGTGTTTTACATATTGTGTGACATTCAGAATTCTGGGGTTGTCTGTTTTTTATATTATCAGAGAAAGATTATTTGATTATAGGAACTTTAATTCTTGTATTTAAGTGTACAAACGTTGTTCATTTAACATTCACAATTTTTATATTCTGCAGAAATAAAAATTTTTTCATGGTATCCATTTTGAGAACAGATGATAACACAGCATGAATTTCTTCAATAAGGAAGCTTGCTGATTCAAAATTAATTTGCCTCCTCATACAATTTCAGTAGAGAACTTTGTTTTATTAATGAAACATTAGATAGCATAAGACCAGTATGAACTTCCCCAAAATTAGGAAATTGTAAAACAAACATAGCAAAGGGAGAAGAGACTGCCTATTGTTATGTGGGTGGGTTTTTATATCAGGAAAGCCTGAGAGTACTACTGTACAATAGAGTCAGGGGGACCTTGGTTTAGCACAGAGCCAGATGGCTTCTGCTTGGGTAGCTGCAGCTCAGCTGAGCTGTTTGATAGGAACCAGAGAAACAGGTCCTTAGTGGCAGACCAACTGACTGTACCATGTGCCAAGGGTAGGCATTTAGCAGAAGAAATAGAGGTTGGTACAGTGAGATTTAGGTAGAATTGGGGTGACGAGAGGCACTTTTCTATCATATTTTCTCTTTCCTGCATATGTGTGAATTTGACAGACATTTTTTTTATCTTAGCATCTTTGATTTATGCACCCAAATTAAATAACAGATAAACTGACTAAATTTGTTTTGTTGCTTAAAATGATAAGTTATTTCAGTATAATCGTTTTGTATTTATAGTTGGGATTATATCAGCAAAATTAAATTGTTTGAGGTCTTTTTAGAAGAATTTCTTCAGAAACTAAGCATTTGTGGCTCTAATAAAGCCTATGACTGTAAATCTTAACATATCTGCTCTTTTTGGTGCATTTAGTGCATCTCTCCAAGTATCAGAGAGGAGAACTATTGTTTTGGCAGGAAGAGGCCTTTCACTGAGAAATATATATTCATACTATTAAGCAAACCCAGTTGTTCTACTCCTCCTGTGTTTAGGAAGCGATTGCTAGTTTGTGTTATCATTGTATTTTGATTAGGTACCACATCTGACATAATATTCCTATGAATAACACACATGGGATGGAATTTCAGTTTTTGGATTACATTTGTTAAGTGGAAATGTACTATTCGAGTCATTTTCTAAAAATTTTTACATTTGCTATAAAATTTCTTTTTACTGTCTTGAATCTAAAGATCAAAACAGTACTTTGGTAACTAATGTTGAGATATTATGTATTCCCTTTCCTTTCTTCTTCCTTTACTTTCCTCCTTTCCTCCTTCTTCCCCTTCCTTTTTTTTTTTTTTTTTGGCAGAGTCCCACTTTGTTACCCCGGCTGGATTGCAGTACATACTTTGTTTACTCAACTTTTGCCTCCTGGGCTCAGTTGATCCTCCCACCTCAGTCTCCTGAGTAGCTGGGACTGTAAGTGCATGCCACCACACCTGGCTAATTTTTGAGATTTTGTAGAGAGGGGGTTTCACTACATTGCCCAGGCTGGTCTGGAACTTCTGGGCTCAAGCAATCCACCTCCCCACTGTCCCTGCTTCCAAAAGTGCTGGGATTACAGTCGTGATCTGCTGTGCCTGGCCTGAGGCGTCGTATATTCTTAAATATTAAGCATTTGTTAAGACCCTGTGTCATCAGACCTTCTATTCAAATCAATTTGGCTTTGCGTCCAGCTTATATGAGTTAGTAAACCTACAGTGTATCTGTAAATGTGATTGTTGTAATTATGAAATTAAGATTGAAATAAAAGCTAACTGTCTTTTTTTTTTTTTTTTTTTTTTTTTTTTTTTTTTTTTTTTTTTTTGGCATATGCAGCTAATGATGTAAGAAAGAAGGGACATGGGAAGACCAGAAGTAAAGAAATAGATAAATTGATCAGAAACCAGCAAACAAATGATAGGAAACACAAAGAAAGAAGACAAGAACAAAGGCACCAGGAAACAAGGACTGAGAGAGAAAGAAGACCAGAAAAACACAGAGATCAAAATTCAAGAGATTCAAATTGGAGAGATCCTATAACAAAGTACACATCAGACAAAGGTGTTCCTTCTGAACGAAATAACTACAATAGAGTTGTGAATGACATAAACCAAGAAATGCATATAGATTTGGAAAATAAGCATGGTGATCCCAAAAAGAAGAGAGGAGACAGAAGAAATTCTTTTTCTGAAAATGAGAAGCATAGACACCGAAATAAGGATAATGAAAATTTTAGAAGAAAAGATAGATCAAAGTCAAGGGAAACAAATAGAAAACACTCTGGCTCAAGAAGTGATGAAGACAGATATCAGAATGGTGCCGAGAGACGTTGGGAAAAATCTAGCAGATACTCTGAACAATCCAGAGAATCAAAGAAAAATCAGGACCGGCGGAGAGAAAAGTCTCCAACAAAACAAAAATAATTCTACAAAATGACATAAACTGGACATGCCTTATATTCAGTTGAAGCATATTATTTTATACTTTCATTGGCGAACTTTATAGAGAATTCTTGTATAAAGTAATGGTTTGTATTTGTAAATTTAAAACATGTTTTCATGTTTTATAATTGATACATCTCAAGGCCCTACACATAAAATTATTTGAGAAGATTCACCAGAAATGGATGTAAGTCTCACTTATATTTTATGAATAAAATTATCAAATTGCTCATTGATTCAGTCATTTTCTTTAATTGACAAAATTTTTTTTTGAATCAAGAAGCTGTTACAGTGAATTATTAGGGCTTTTCTTATTTCTAACTGAAGACCGAAACAGGTGAACCTTTTCAATTTAACATTTTTGCTTTGTTAATGAGATGTGATGAACCTTTTTTAAGTGGTCACTTCTTTTTTAAAGCAGAGGATTTATTACAATGTTCATATTAGGCTTTGAACAAAGTAAGTAATGTGTAATTTGTTCACAAGTGCTGGTAAAGCGAGGTGTGTGTTAGTCTTTAAACCAACACACGGTTGTTTATAATTAGGACTACTCCCGCAGGCAACATTTCTTCTCTGTGGACTGCTTGATGTCATTTAATTGAAATTCTTTGTGATTAGTACATTTTTCTCGGCCTTGAAGTTTTGTCACTGTTGATGAATTAATATGTATTTAATTTTTAATTTCCATTAATAGATCATTGGAAAACACACAGTTGTGAGATATGCAAGCAGCCTAACTAATTTGTTTTTTATACGAATTTTAAGGGTTTCCATCATTGTAACTGTCACCGATTAATTAACATGACCATATTATTTATTACTTTTGAAATAAATATTACCTCTGAGATCTTAGACTTGCTGGCAAACATTTGACCTTACTTGGTAAATGTGGACTTCTTGTGCTTGCTCACCTTAAAGGTGCATATAGTTTGTTTTAGCCAATGTTTGGTTTCAGGAATACTGAGGCCACCATTTTAATGTTTAGTTTTTGGGCATATGCTAATTCAAAATGTTTCCTATTTTTGTTGTTTAACTTGAGTATAAGTAACAATAAAATTCATGTAATTAAATATCCGCGCCTTCTCTCCGCTAACTCACAAAAAGCGTTCATTTGAATGAGATAGATAAATTCTTTTTAGTGTTTTCTCCCTTTGTGGTGGTTAAAATTTGGTATCATCAAAAGGAACTGTCATAGACATAGTGCATTCCACAGAACTACAAGCTGAGCAGATTGGATTTAACAAACATGTAGGCCATAAGCCCTAAGGGAAATAATTTATTTTTTTACCTGAACCCTCATCTTCAGGGGCGGTAAAAAGGAAAAAATAGTAGACTAGGAATTTTAATTTACTTTTTTCACTTAAACCTTAGTTCATGACTTTTACATGTAAATATGGGAACCCATTCTTTTTATTAAGTGCTTAAGACCTTAGAGTAGTTAGATTCTTTTTTAATGTTATTAATATGTATTAAGCTTTTACTATTTGCTCACGTTTGTTTTAGTTACTAGAAATAAAACTGTAAAGAATTTCTACGCTTTGGGGCTTATAGTTCAGGGGAAGGAGATGGTAAACAAAGACAATAAATAAATATGTGATATATCTAGTAGTGATAAGTGCTATGAAGTAAAGCAGAGAAAAGCAAGACTGAGTGACTGGGGGACAGGTGTATAGAAGGTCAGAGCAGTTCTCTGATGAGGTGATGTTTGCCCAGATACCTGAACAGAGTGAGTACTTGAGACGTGGATTCCTTGGGAAGAACCTTATAGGCAGAAGGAATAGCTGAAATACAAATGTTTTTTGATAGCAAATATCCTGGAAATTTTTGTTAACATTTCCTATTCTACTTAATTTGTGTTTTGTCATCTGTGTGTGTGTGCTTCTCACTACTTTATATACTCTTCTACAAGCAATTAATGCCTGACTACCTCTAGCAGAAGTATTTTAAGTGAGTCATATCAGAAGTAGAGACTAGAAGCTGGATTGAGGAACTATCCTGTTCTGCCTTCAGAATGCATTTCTACAGCATCAACTGTGATGTATTCACATGTACTGTCTGCTACTCAGGCAGACTTTTCACCTTCATCTATTTAATGTGTAAACAAGAAACATGTTGCCTATGTTTGCTGTTTCTATATTTTTACACTATTTTTAGAGTTGGCGTTTTTTAAGGATCAACTGAGTTCTAGATATTTTGCATGCTCATTCCTTTTCAGCTTCTCAATTTCCTTCCTTCCAAAGTTCTAATTCTACATCCCTAGCTACCTGCTCCCATTGTCGTCCCTTTAGGTTGACTTTCAAATCATACCACCTCTGAAATCCCTCCTTGAAGCATCATACTTTGGCAACTGCCCATCCAGTTCACCTGCTTTAGTACTGTTATTCTAGAAGTCCTTTCACCTCAGCAAACCTCCTGATCCATTGACTTCATTATAATCAGTTACCAGTCCCCGCTCATGGATTTCTTTACTTCCTTCATTCCATGATCTGTCATTCGAACAGATAAATGAACAAATCAACGAATTTAGTTCTTTCAGAACAACCCCATGAGAATTGGTGGTGTCTTCCCACATCATAGAAGAGGAGACTGAAGTCCAAGGAGACTAATTAGGCTCAGGCCACAAAGTTGGTAAAGTAATGAGATTTAACTTCAATCATTTTCATTCCAAAGCATAACTGGAGGATGAATTAAACCCGGAGAGAAGGACTTGAGAATCAGCTCTGTCTCCTAGCAGCTGTGTGAACTTAAGCAAGTTATTTCACTTTTCTGACCTGATTCATCTTGAAAATACTTGTGTCTACCTTACACAGTTGTAGTGAAAATTATATGAAATAATGAAGTCAAAGGGCCTAGAGTAGCATGTAACATAAAATGTGCATTCAACAGAGTTTTTTCACAGCATACAGCAAAGATTTGGAAGGAAATTCAGGCTCATCAACTGGTTCATTAGGATTGCTTCATTCCATCTATAATGCCATTTGTAGTTTTTAAAAATGTGTGTTAAAATACCAACACAGCAAAATGAATTGATTTTTCTGGAGTCAAGGTGTGACAGGGTAATTATCCATCATTTCTATCATTGTACCTGTTTCCCAGATGTACATATCCTTTTAGCTCAAGCACCTTGCTTCCTGCGTCTTACACTACTACTTCACATTTCTCAAATGTGTTATCAGAAACAAAAGTTTTGGTTATCCATAATAGTTATGAGTGAAGTTTTTATTCTTGAGTTACTTTGTTTACACCATTTTCATTTTGATGTAACTTATGTGTATCCCCCCCAAAAAATATATTCATAGATTAGCAGATTAAAATCTTCCCCATAGATCTTTTTTTCAGAACCCTGATGCTTTTGTTTTCCAATCCAATTCTCACTTTTTCCAATGTAGTTAAATGTCCTTTCTGTCTGATCTTTCAGCTTCTCTCACTCTGTTCCCTGTATATTTCACAGAATGTTTCTTCAGCCAAGCAAACTTTAACACCCACTGTTACTTTAGCAGAGAACTTAGAGTGCCCACTGTGACATCTCAGAAACCTGTTCCCTTAACATGGACATTCTTCACATACACTTTGAAATACTGAATCATCTCCAAGTGGTGTTTCTGGCTCTCTTGTGTCCCCTCAGCCTTGAATATGGTCTACAGCTTCCATTTATACTCACCCACATGTTGCTAAATCTCATTAAAAACCTGAGGCTGTTGCATATCTCCAATTAGAACTTAAGTTTCTTGAGTTGATTAGTTGTATCTATGCGTTTTATGTCTACTAGACATAAAAATGAAGACAAGTCTCTACCACTCCCACATTCTCCTCCCGCCACCCAAAGTTCATGATTTATGGTGAGAAACTAAGCTATTGAGTTCATCTCAGATCATCGTAGGCACAGATAGAAGAAGCAATGAGATAACCACCCAGGTGTGCATGTTCATGTGTATACTGCAGAAAAGAGCACAAGTTCCTGTGGCTGAAGTGAAGGTAAGTATTTGCTTTTAGGAAAAGACCCAGATTTCATATAGAGTAACTTAGTACCATTTAATTCGAATACTATTTGG
Source organism: Cebus imitator (assembly GCF_001604975.1). Classification (NCBI taxonomy): domain Eukaryota; kingdom Metazoa; phylum Chordata; class Mammalia; order Primates; family Cebidae; genus Cebus; species Cebus imitator. The sequence continues at coordinate 3,324,280 of NW_016107393.1, read as the reverse complement.
CAACTGCAAATGAAGTCTGACTGCATTTCTCATCTCACCATTACCACTTTCTGGCTGTTGACATTTAGGCAGATCTTTTAACCTCTTAGTTTTTTCACTTGTACAGTGGTAGAATTATAGCACCTCCCTCAAATGGTGGGTGATCTCTGTGGCACACTTAGAGCCTGCAACTGAGTGCTCAGTCTGCTATTATTGCTCTTACTGATTTTATTCTTACCATTGTCATTAGAGCTGTCACAATGCCACTAGACCAGGATTTGCAGACTCCAGTACCTACAGGGGCCAGGTGAGTATCAAAAATGAGACAAATTGGGTAGTGAATCGGAGTCATTTAGAGCAGCAGCATTTACTCAGCTTTATCCAATTCTACCTGTAAAAATGAAGACAAGGTTGACCATCTGCCTGATATTTGAAAGAATAAAAGAATCAGAATTTTTACTTGCTTCTGATTTTTAAATGTTGACAATTATTAAACAGGCCAGAATTAAGCTGTCCAAACAAAATAATCTACAGGTAAACTACTGTAGCTAATTTGTGACTCCACTCTAGACTCTTAAAAACTATTACTTAATTTTGGAATGGCACTGTTTGTAATACAAAGAAGGTCATTTTTCAGTTTCTGCTTCTCATAGAGTGGGAGAATAAGGTCCTTCAACTTTCTGGAAAAACCTTTTACTTTGCTAACCTCAACAATCCCCACTAGCTAAATTGCTGTAAAACTTTTGTCAAGTTTTAGTTCTGCACTAAATTGGCCTACTTCCTCCCGGTAATCCAAGGATGAAAAATACGATTCATTTTTCCTCAAATCTGCATATTTTCTAATGTCCTGCACTTGGTTCCAGCAATCTCCCATCACCTGAGTTTTTATTGCTATTCTATGTCCAAATCACCAAATTTCTTTGGAAAAACTTTGGCATGTATCTGTATCTTCCCACACGAACTGCTGTCACCATAGTTCTGGCCCTTTTTACTTTCTCTTTTCTGTTTGAACTGTTAAACAGTAGTTTATTGGTCATCTGCGGTGTGTCAGGTACTCTGCTAGTTGCTGAGGACACAGACATGAGCAACAGAGACCTGTTCTCAGTTGAGCCTAAAAGATTGCAGGAGGAAGCAGAAAATAATCAACTTGTAAAAAAATAAAAACGTATACTTTGAAAAATGTTAGCCATTCAGAAAAGCTGAGAGAATAATGCAGTGACCACTTACGTATCATCCACCTAGAATCAGATTAATCGTAAGTATTATTTTCATCCTGTCACAGCCTTATATGTTGAAGCAGTGACTCTTCCAGCCTATAGGATAAATATAAATTTCCACCCTCTTACTTTAGTTTTTTTTTATTTTATTTTATTTTATTTTTTTAAGTTCACCCTGTCTTTCCTTAATGTTTGCTGTAGGAGCTGCCATCCTTTAAGCACGACGATGTGACAGGCATGTCAGTGTCTAATTTTTACAGGAACAACTGTAAGGTAAGAGATTTCCCGGTTTTACAGCTTGCACACTGGTGTTTACCCAGCCAAGATGTGGCAGAGACAGGACTCTGTCATCCACATGATCCCACTTGACAAGTGAAGATGTTTTTTGCTGATTGCCTTGCTGCACAAACCCTGCAGGACAGGGCTGGTTATTTACTGTCGTGAAAAGACACTGTTCTTTCTTATCTCTGGATGTCTGCCTCCAGTGTACCCTTCACTTGAAATAGCATTTTCTGTTTGCCTATCCAAATCTTTCAAAACTCAGCACGTCTACCTTGCTACTCTCTTAAAGCATGCAATTCAAACCCCATGTGTTAAAAGGCCTTTTAATCAGTACTTAATGCATTGTGCATTGAAATTATTTTCATCAGTGCTTCACCATGTTGGCTAGGCTAGTCTCAAACTCCTGACCTCACCATCTGCCTGCCCCGGCCTCCCAACGTGCTCGGATTACAGGCGTGAGCCACCGTGCTCAGCTTCCAGCTTTCATTTTAGATAAGGAATACATGTGTAGGATTGTTACATAGGTATATCACACCCTGGTAATGAGCTAGAACCTAATAGGTAGTTTTTTGACTTATGCCCCATCCCCATCCAACCCTCCACTCTCTAGTGGTCCATGGTGCCTACTGTTCTCATGTTTATGTCCATATTTGCTCCCACTTTTAAATGAGACATATGGTATTTGGCTTTCTGTTCCTGTTATCTGCTTAAGATACTAGACACTAGCTGCATCCATGTTGCGACAAAGGACATAATTTCTTTGAGATGGAGCCTCGCTCTGTTGCCAGGCTGGAATGCAGTGACATGATTTCAGCTCACAGCAACCTCTGCCTCCCATTTCCAGTGATTCTCCTGCCTCAGCCTCCCGTGTAGCTGAGACTACAGGCACGCCCCACCACACCCAGCTAATTTTTGTATTTTTAGTAGAGAAGAGGTTTTACCATGTTGGCCAGGATGGTGTCCATCTCTTTACCTTGTGATCCACCCACCTCGGCCTCCCAAAGTGCTGAAATTACAGGCATGAGCCACAGTGCCCAGCCGACTATTAAATTATTTTTAATGCTATGTCAGATAATTAAGTTATCTAATACCATTTTTTATGTATTTTTTTAAATGTTTTAGTAGACTTCATTTTTTAAAGCAATTTTAGGTTCGCAGCAGTAATGAGCAAAAGGTACAGAGATTTCCCAGGTACCCTCTGTGCATAGCCTTCCCATTATCAACAGCCCCCACCAGGGGAGTGCATTTGTTACAATTGACAAACCTACATTGACACATCATCACCCCAAGAGTGGAAGGTTCACTCTTGCAGGCACCTTAATCTACTTTTTTTTTTTTTTTTTTAAGCCATCTTTTTTTTTTTAGAGACAGGGTTTTGCTATGTTGCTCAGGCTGGTCTCAAACTCCTGGGCTCAAGTGATGCCCCCCACCTCAGCCTCCCAAGTAGCTAGGACTGCAGCCATATACCACCTCACAGAGCTAACACCTTAATTTTTGATCAGACACTTCAGTGACAGTCACGTGGTTGTTAAAGTGAATTAGCTAGTTGTTTATTCAGTAATTTCGTGCATTGAGATACCTAAAAGATTGGGCAAATGAGATTGAATCTACCGCAATCAGAAGTCATTGTGATTTCCATTCTTTATATAGCACCCTGTTTTGCTTAATCATAGATCTTCCCTGCCCCAAAACTATTGTTGTGACCAATATATGTGAAGCCCCTGTGAGAGCTGTACTGAACATTTGCTGCTTTTTGTCTGAGGATTTTTCCTCTCTCTGATGAAATGAGTCTAGTGAAACTGCCAACAAAGTAACTTCCTGGCCTGGCTACACCTAGTACTCCATTCCCTTGGGCACTGTAATTGGTTCAGGAGAGAGCATATGACCTAAGCTGGGCCACAAGGAGTTCTCTCCTAGTTTTTCTATTTGGCCATGAAATACATGGCCATGTCTAAGGGCATAGCAGAGCAGGAAGAATGTTTACTGGAATGGAGCATTCACTGACCCATGGAAAAAGGTAGTCTACAGTAGGAGAAGATTAGTACAGCTCAAAAGGAAGCAGAGCCCAGGGAGAGGAGCAAAGTCCAAACAATTTTGTGAGTCCTTGAATTGAGTTCTGGCTGAAGTTAGCCTCCCAGTTTTATGAGCCAATGAATTCTCTTTCTACTTAAGCTACTTTGATTTGGATTTGTACCACATGCACTAAAAGTATCTGTATTAATTTAAGGATTTTCCTGCTGATGAATAGTTTGAATCATTTGGTACAAGCAGCTATTCCAACCATACTATACTTTTGCTTGCAGCTCTTTCTTTTAGCTATTGATGGAAATAAGTACAGACTCAGTAAAGCTACTGATGAAAAAAAAATGCAATAAGGGACCTTTGGGTGTCTCTTAATACTTTATGGAAACATCTAAATGGGAGATTTTTAGTTGAGGTTAATTATTTTACTAGAAATCAGTGCTCCATTTTTATAAATTACAGAGAATCTCTCCTTTAACAGCACCCTTTCTGGGCTTTGAAATGCACTGCACAGGTGCAACAATTCAATTCACAAACAAAAATTGGTTTTATATTACCAGTGAGAAGGACTAACCGTAGCTATTTGGGGAGTTGTAATACCTCCTTTAAGCCACAAAGATACTTGAGCACATTACCTTAACAACCAACGTAGTCTGCAGATCATTTTACAATATGAAATGCTGAACAGCAAGAACATTGTGAACATTTTCAATCTTTTTACACAATATAAATGTAGTCTGAAAATCCCATTATACACAAATATATACAGACTCTTGAAAAAATGTGAAAAATGAATATTACCACCATTCCTCAAGTTTCTAGAACAATTTTGCTCTTGTCTTTAATATCATTTTTTGTCCAGAAAAGGAAAAGACTAAACTCATGGATAGTTATCCAAAGAGGTAAAGGAGAGAAGAGAAAATTGTTTGTGGTAAATGAAAGATGCTGTCTACAGTAGCGTGAATAATCCCATTTACAGCTGTCAGCCTGCTATGCATTACTTACATATGCTGCGGGCAACTATTGTGAAAGTGACAGGAGGACAGGAAGGCACGGGAAAAGGGCAGACTGCTACTGATGAAAGAGTCACCAACTACTGTAGATACTTCTCAGAGACTGGAAGTTGAATTTTACATTTCTTTATATCCCTAGGTCCAATTAAAAAAATTGCTTGTAAGTGTTCAATAAGCATTTGATAAATGAATGGGGGAACAGTTATTTTGCTTGAATCCTCAGCAGAATGATTTGATACACTTTGGATTCTTGAGGTTTTATGAAATTTTAAATGCAGGGTGAACTCTTAATTGAATTGAAATCCAAATATAAGCATTTTATGGTAAAGCAGGAGAAAAAGGAAGGCAAAAATACATTAGCTTAAATAAAACCTAGGACACCAAAATGAAGGTAAAATGTATGCATGAAAGTGTGTTAAAGAAAATTGTTGCACTGTCCCGCAGATGCCATCCTGGGCTTGCCAGCACCATGGATGCAGTTGCTCTGCTGTGTCTGTAATATCTGGGCAAAGAGAAAGTGGCTATTTCTATGCTCAGTGTTCACAAACCAGTGAACACTAAGAATGGTTTATAGCCTGATGTTTTTTAGAATAAAATAATAAGAAGAAAATTGTTGCATAGTGTTAGCTAAATTTGAACATACATGTTTCCTATGAGTCAGCAATTTTTTTTTTTTTTTAATTTTTAGACAGAATATTGCTCCGTTACCCAGGCTGGAGTGCAGTAGCGTGATCTTGGCTCACTGCACCCTCCGCCTCCTGTGTTCAAATGACTCTTCTGCCTCAGCCTCCTGAGTAGCTGGGATTACAGGCATCTGCCATCATGCCTGGCTAATTTTTGTATTTTTTGTAGAGACAGGGTTTCACCATGTTGGCCAGGCTGGCCTCAAACTCCTGACCTCGTGATTCACCTATATCAGCCTCCAAAAGTTCTGGGATTACAGGTGTGAGCCACCGCACCTGACCTGATTCAGCAATTTTACTCTTAGGTATCCAATAAAAATGTGCGCACAGGTACAACAAAAGACATACACAACAGCCAAAATTTGAAATAACCCAAACATTGAAATTTGTGTTATATTCATGCAATGGAATACTATACAGTGATGAAAATGATAAAACCACAGTGACATTGAACAACATGGATGCATTTAACAAGCATAAATGCTGAATACAAAAGCCAGACAAAGAAATGCACATTATATGATCCCATCTATACAAAGTTGTAAAACAGGCAAAACTTATTGAGTCAGAATAGCGGTTACCTTTGAGAAGGAGAGTTGAGTATTGTTGAAGAAGGGATACATGTTGGGGAAAAACTACTGGATGTTGGTAATATTCTCTTTCCAGACATAAAATTGTTAGTTAGTTACACAAGTGTATTCATTTTACATCTAATTGTAAATCCTCAGGATTTGTATACCTTCTGTTCAGTAGCAACAGCAAAAGAAGCTATGTAAAAGTCTCCTAGAGTAACCTTTGCTTTTGACCTTCTTTTCAACTCACATACAGCTGATTGCCTCATCTTAACTGTAGACAAAGATGCATGAAGTGGCGATTATAACATGGCCACAAATTTCTCTAATCTCTCTACACATGCCTTTTATAGTCAAGAGATATACTCCTTTTATACTCCTTCCCCCTTGGGACCAAAATAGATACCCGATACCCAATCTGAGTTTTTATCTGAACCATAGTTAGGATTTCAACCTTTTTGCCCCAGGAATATTTTGTTTATACCTCTGTGAGAGGTTTAAATCCAGCATGACTTACTTTGACCAATGAAACATTAGCAAGTGGGATGCATGCAGAAGCTGCAATAGTTCTTGTGCATAGGGGACTGGCCTCTCCTGATGCTGGAAATCCTTTCATCACCAAGATAATGAGCCCCAGCTAGCTTGCTGAATAATGAGAAATCATGGCCATTTCTCCAGCTAACCTTGGGCCAACTGCCACACATAGTAAATCCACCTCAGACCAGTCAGCCTGCTAAGTGCCAGAAATGTGAGTGAGCCTTGAGCTGTTTGGCAGTGACCAGAAGGACACCCAGCCAACTCTCAGAACTTCAAGAACTAATAAGTGCTTGCTCTTTTAAGCCACTAGTTTTGGAGTATTCATTAATAGTTTGCTATACAAAAAAAGCTGTCTGATACAAAAAATAATACCTGAACTTTTTGCACAGCAACTAATGTAACACTGCATACTGTTATACACTTAATAAATGTATTTAATCATGGGAGAGATTTATCCTTCTCCAGGTCTTTTCTCCTAAGTAGTCTGTTTTATAACCTAAAACCTCAATATTAGCTTCGCAAATGTTAAAATGTTTGAAATGCCCGTTTCATCGTTTTTGTCATTGTCAGTTTTGTTTTGTTTTATATACTAGCCTCTTTGAAAGCTTCAGGAATGACCTTCGGATGTGTTAAGGTTTCCCCCGAAAGCCACAGTGATTACTGTTTCTATCACCATGGTTTAGAAAATAACAGTCAGAACTTGTTCAGCAGCTGCATGACTTCTTTTTAATGAATACATTTTCTGTCAGAGAAATGTTGAAAAAATGTACTATGGAGGGTTGTGGAATCTCCTGTAAGCCTTTGAAGGAAAGACTTCTCTTCTATTTGAGCATATAGGGTATCTCCTGTTTGATCTCTTGATCCCTACTAACCCTGTGGTTTTAGCCTATGCCACAAATACAACATAAAGAAGAAAGCCCAAGAAAAATTGGCATGCATCTCTGCACTGTAGTAAGACTGCTGTTAATTTTTATAGTGTTCTTAACTCTAAGAGACTTGTGGCTTATAATCTGGGTTTTTAGGAGAATCCTATGTATAATCAATTAGTTCTGTTGGCTGTGCCGTTGTAGGTGATGCCCCTATCTCTTAGTTACTGTTCATCTGGTGTGTATTACTGATCAGAAGTGTAGGGTGGAGGAGATTCTGGTGAATGGTTAACACACTATATAGACACAATAAAAAAACTAATCCAAGTATATGCTCTACTGATAAGGGCGCAATAATGTCACCTTTAAAAAAAAATAGCAGTAGTGTAGGGAATGCTGTGATCTCTGTTCTTGCTTTTCTGCTGGTCTCAAATATTTTAATTTGAAAAGGGTAAAAACAAGTTTATGTGGTGGATATTAACTGATAAATTTCTCTTTCCCCTTTCATCTACCCATCATTTTCTATTATCCCATACTCCCTTTCTGCTTTGAAGTCATTAGACAGAGGGCCACATTGTGCTCAGTGGGAGTTGTCCTTGTAGAACTAGAGAACAAAGATGTCAAGTCTTGGCTTTTGAGTTTCAAAAGCTACAGTACAAAAGTCAGAGATACTTAGAGAAGAGTGTGATGAGGCAGAATTCGATTATATAACTCTGATTTAAAATAAAGTTTCTCTAAACTTCAAGGGAGAACAGAAGACCCCATATAAATTTGAAATCGTCAAAGTGAATGCTACAGTTTGGCTGTGTCTCTACCCAAATCCCACTTGAATTGTATCTCCCAGAATTCCCACATGATATGGGAGGGACCCAGGAAGGGATAATTGGATCATGGCAGTCAGTCTTTCCCATGCTATGCTCGTGATAGTGAATCTGTCTCACCAAGATCTGATGGGATTATCAGTGGTTTCCACTTTTGCCTCTTCCTTATTTTTCTTTTGCTGCCACCATGTAAGAAGTGCCTTTCGCCACCTGCCATGATTCTGAGGCCTCCCCAGCCATATGGAACTGTAAGTCCAATTAAACTTCTTTTTATTCTCAATTTTGGTTATGTCTGTATCAGCAGTGAGAAAACAAACTAATACAGTAAATTGGTATCAGTAGAGGGGGGCATTGCTGAAAAGATACCTGAAAATGTGGAAGTGACTTTGGAACTGGGTAACAGGCAGGAGTTGGAACAGTTTGGAGGGCTCAGAAAAGACAGGAAAATGTGGGAAAGTTGAAACTCCCTAGAGACTTGTTGAATGGCTTTGACCAAAAGCCTGATAATGATATGGACAATAAGGTCCAGGCTGAGGTGGTCTTAAATGGAGATAAGGAACTTATTAGGAACTGGAGCAAAAGTGACTCTTGTTATATTTTGGCAAAGAGACTAGCAGCATTTTGCCCCTGCCCTAGAGATTTGTGGAACTTTGAACTTTGAGAGAGATGATTTAGGTTATCTGGCAGAAGAAATTTCTAAGCAGCAAAGCATTCAAAATGTGACTTGGGTGCTGCTAAAAGCATTCTGTTTCAAAAGGGAAATGGAGCATAAAAGTTTAGGAAATATGCAGCCTAACAATGCAGTAGAAAAGAAAAACCCATTTTTTGAGGAGAAATTCAAACCAGCTGTAGAAATTTAAAATTTGCATAAATAGCAAGGAGCCTTATGTTAATCCCCAAGACCTTGGGAAAAATGTCTCCAGGCCATGTCAGAGAGCTTCCCAGTAGCCCCTCCTATCAGAGGCCCAGAGGCCCAGAAGGAAAAAGTGGTTGTGTGGGCTGGGCCCAGGGTCCCTGTATTGTGTGCAGCCTAGGGACCTGGTGTCTTGTGTCCCAGCCACTCCAGCTTTGGCCAAAAGGGGACAATGTAGAGCTCGGGCTGTGGCTTTAGAGGGTGGAAGACCCAAGCCTTGGCAGCTTCCATGTGGTGTGGAGCCTGTGGGTGCACAGAAGTCAATAATTGAGATTTGAGAACCTCTATCTAGATTTCAGAAGATGTATGGAAATGCCAGGATCGTCAGGCAAATGTTTGCTACATGGGAAGGACAGCACTCATGGAGAACTTTTGCTAGGGCAGTGCAGAAGGGAAATGTGGAATTGGAGCCCCCATACAGAGTCCCTACTAGGGCACTGCCAAGTGGAGCTGTGAGAAGAGGGTCATTGTCCTCCAGACCCCAAAATGGTAGATCCACTGGCAGATTGTACCATGCCCCTGGAAAAACACAGACACTGAGTGCCAGCCTGTGAAAGCAGGCAGGAAGGAGGCTGTACCCTGCAAAGCCACAGGAGTGGAGCTGCCCAAGACCATGGGAAACCACCTTTTGCATTAGTGTGACCCAGATGCAAGACATGGCATCAAAGGAGATCATTTTGGAGCTTTAAGATTTCACTGCCCCACTGGATTTCAGACTTGCATGGGCCCCCTTTGTTTTGGCCAATTTATCCCATTTGGAACAGCTGTATTTACCAAATACTCATGCCCCCATTGTATCTAGGAAGTAACTAGCTTGCTTTTGATTTTACAGGCTCATAGGTAGAAGGGACTTGCCTTGTCTTAGATGAGACTTTGGGCTTTGGGTTTTTGGGTTATTGCTGAAATGAGTTAAGACTTTAGGGGACTGTTGGGAAGACATGATTGGTTTTGAAATGTGAGAATATGAGATCTGGATGGGCCAGGGGTGGAATAACATGGTTTACCTGTGTTCCCACCAAAATCTCAATCTGAATTGTATCTCCCAGAATTCCCACGTGTTATGGGAGGGACCTAGGGGGAGGTAATTAAATTATGGGGGCTGGTCTTTTCTGTGCTGTTTTCATGATAGTGAATAAGTCTCACAAGATCTGATGGGTTTATCAGGGGTTTCTGGTTTTGCTTCTTCCTCATTTTTCTCTTGTCACCACCATGTAAGAAGTGGATTTTGCCCTCTGCCATGATTCTGAGGACTCCCCAGCCAGGTGGAACTGTAAATCCAATTATACCTCTTTTTTTTCCCAGTTTTGGGTATGTCTTTATCAACTGTGTGAAAACAAGCTAATATAGTTAAGGAGGATCGTATTCTGATGTGCTTCTGGGTTGCCTGGAAAACGACAAGCCCCACAGAATTCTTTATATCACCATAGCACTGGAAAGTAGACTAGAAATTTCTGAATATAATGAACATACAGAAGAATTGTAGAAAGTCTTGCAGAATCCTTGCAAGACTCAATCAGGAGATGGAAGTAGCCAAAAGACTTTTCTGTGAAGATGACACTGAAAACCTGTGGATTTGTGATGCTGGGCTTCATAACAGGGAGGAAAAAAACACAGCAGCAGATATAATGTGGAACTCATGACTAGAGGCCAAATGAAAACTCAGGCATTGCTGGATTTTCCAGTGTAGAACAGTGATGATAATTGGAATATATCAAGATAGGCCCATAACAATCAGATATGAGACACTCAACCTAGGGGAGAAAATGGGGAGCAAGAAAATAATAAATTTACTGGATTTACCCAAAATTGACCAGATTAACTTTTCTATTACTAAACAGAATAGAGTTCAAAATAGTTGCTGAATGAAAATAAAATTGTATACCTTATGAACTAGAGTGGAGGGGTTGTAACAATAACGCAGGGCCAGATCATGAAGAGCATTGTCAACTGTGTTATGGAGAGTCACTAAAGGGCTTCAAAGATAGGGATCAGCTCTGTGATTTAGGGATTCTCTTTAAGCAGCGTACAGAGTGAGTTAAAGAACAGGCACATTAGAGGAAGGTGCATCGGTGACAGTAGGTGGTGGGAAGGCATTGGGAGAGAGAGGATTCGTTGTTGTGGGACTTGCTTAGGATAAGGTTCAATTACACTAGATCTAATTTTTATGATAGGACACAAAACTTCTTTGATATTGAAAGTAACTTTATCAAGAAAAGATTGAGAATCCCTGGGATCAAATCTAAGTTAATGCAATCATAATCCTGCCTGGATATAGGAGAAATAACATATACTAATCTGAAGAACTTAATTTTGTATGGGAAGATTTAATGGATGGTCTTATGTTATTTGACTATGTATCCTAGCTCCTTTGCATCCATTTTGGGTGTAGAATATAGAAAGTCACAAGGATACATTGCTCCTACCCTAACAAGAATGAAAGGGGCTAACAAATTCATGTGTGTGGTTCAAAAAAAGAGAGCTGAAGATGCTAAAAAGACCAATGAACTAAATCAAAGTGAAAGAAGAAATCCTCAGCTACTCCATCCTTATAGAAAAGCTGGAGGAGGAGGAGGAAGCTGCCACAAAAGCAAATAAAAGAAAATGGCTGAGCTTTTTAACATATTTTTTAAGGCCAAGTAAAGGATGGTATGATGATTCAGAAACCCTAAGTGGCCCATACACAAAGACAGTTTGCTCTTTTCAGATCATTTCCAAAGGCCTCCACTGAGTCATTGCTGGCAAGACTGGGGAAGGACAGAGAAGTGGAGAGATTTATCCTCCAGAAGCACAGGCGTAAGTGTGAAGAAAGGCAGGAAAATGGAGGGAATTCGACAAAGCACTATGGGCCAGAGAAAGGGGAGCTTTCTATGGTTAGTTGAGGGGTAGGGGACTTGTGAGAGATGTCTCTGCTCTTCTTAGACACAGGTGTGCTGGGCCTGCTGAAACCTGAGGGTAATGCAGGACAACTGCAAGAAAACTTCCAGGCATTTCAGGCCTCACAAGTTGAAACAGCAGCCCACTGGAGCTGAGAGAGAAATTAAAGAGCTGACAGATAATCCCCTGAAAAACAGGTGCACCAGGCCTACCAAAGGCTAAAGTCAGGGATAGAGAACTTAGGCAAACTCTCCAATTACTCAGATCTCAAGCTATGCTAAAGGAAATATACCAATCCTACCCTCAAACCTTTGAAGTCTTTGCTGAACTGAATCTAAAGCATCAGAAAGTCTATACTCATCTCAATTACAAATAGTTTGAGCTCCTCTCAATAGCCTAACTGAAAAAGGTACCCTTTTCTGAGTAAAAGTTGTATGTGCTTTCATCTCTACTCCTTTATACACAATGTTAGCATTTAATAAAAATTATGAGATACATAAAGAAGCAAGCAAGTATGGCTCATAATAAAGGAAGAAAATAGTCATTTGAATAAGACCCAAAGATGATAGAAATGTTGAACATATCAAAGTATTTAAAATAATCATGATAAACAAGCTAATGGTACTAGTAGAAAAGGTGAACAGTATTTGTGAAAAGATAGGGAATATCAGAAAAGCTATAAAAACTATTTTTAAAAGAGCCTAGATATGAAAAATATGACAAACATGAAAAATTCTTTCGTGGGCTTACAAGTCCAGAGTATATGCCACAAGAATGAATTTATGTACTTGAAGATAGGTCAATATAAATCATATAAACTGATACAAAAGTGAAAAATGAGAGAGAAAAAAGTGGAACACATGTCTAAGTGAAACAATATAACATGACTCTAATCATACATGTAATTTAAATTATGGAAAGAGAACAAAGAGAAAGAGGTCAAGATTGATGAAAATCCTCAGTGCACATATTCAAGAAACTCAGCAAACTCTAAGCTGAATAAATACAAATTAAAATTACACACAGGCACATTATAGTCAAACTGCTAAAAGAATCCAAGATCAAGGGAACATCTTAAAAGCTGCCAGAGAATAGAAAACACTCATACAGATGAATGGCAATAAGACCATAGAAAGGCTACTCATTAGAAACAACTAAAGACTAGAAGACAATGGAATAATATCTTCTAAGTGCTGAAAGAATAAACCTACAATCTAGTATTCTACGCCCAGCAAAAGAATCGTCAAGCATGAAGGTGAAATAAAGACATTTGTACATGTAGAAAATCTGGAAAAATATTCCTCTTTATCAGACCTGCAATTAAATTAACCCTAAGAAAATTTCTTAAGACTGAAGAAAAAATAATCCAGAGAGGAAAAGTGCCAGATAAAAATTATCAAATAGATATATATGTACAATCAAATTTCAGTTAAAAATTATTGGTTGTTTAAATAAAAATCAATAGCAATATATTATGAGATTTATAGCATAAATAAAAGTTGAATGTATGAAAAGAATAGCACAAAGGGAGGGAGGGCAATATTAGAAGTTCATTGCTGTAAGATGCTTATGCTATCAATTAAGTCATAAATTAATTGTGGAAGATATACTGTGAAAGATAAAGATGCAGTCAGTCTTAGTCAACTCAGGCTGCCATAACAAAATATAGTAGACTGGATGGCTTAAACACCTAACATTTATTTCCTATAATTCTGGGGGTTGAGAAGTTCAAGATCAAAGTGCCAGCCAATTTGGTTCCTGGTAAGGGCTCTCTTCCTGGCGACTTTCTCACTGTGTTTCCATACAATGGAGGGAGAAAGAAAACAAATTCTCTGGTCTCTTCTTACAATGGTAATAACTGCATCATGAGGACCCCAACTTAATTACCTTTCAAAAGCCTCATCTCCAAATGCTAAAACTTTGGGGGTTAGAGTTTCAACACATGAACTTTGGGGAAACACAGCTCAGTCCATAGCAGTTACCTATTGTAATCTCCACAAAGAGATGCAACTAAAAAGTCAATTGAGAAGCTAAAATAGAATATCTTTTAAAAGACTTGATTCACTCAAGAGATGATAGGGAGAAACAAATATAAAGAGAAAATGGGACAGATAGAAAAAAATCACAAACATGGTAGAATTAAACACAAACACGTCAATAATTTCATGAAATGTAAATGAAGTAATGAGCTTTTCAATTAAAGTAAGTGAAAGCCAATCAGACTCAATTATGCTATTTATCAGTAATACATCTTAACTATAAAGACACAAACACAAAGAGTGGAAAAAGATATGTGATGCATGTACTAAACATAAAGAAACTATCTTAATATCAGATACTGCAAAACAGAGTGTTCCTAGAGAAAAAAGGGACATTTCATAATAATAAAAGAGAAGATAATGACTATGCACCTAATATAAAGCTCTTAAATGCTTGAAGTAATAGTGTGAAATCAATGCAAAAATATAGTTGGAGATCTTAATACCTCAGTAATCAATTAGATAAAAAATCAATAAAGGTATAGATTAGAGAAACTATGAACTGAATTCATGTAATTTAGTTATAAAATAACCAGACCAAACCAAAACAGTTATTCTCAATTGCACATGGAAAATGTACCAAGATAGATTATACTGGGCCACAAAATAAGTTGTAATAAATTTCAGCAATTAAAATTATGCAGAATGTATTCCTCTGACCACAACAGTATTAAACTAGAAATTAATAACAGTAAGATATCTAGAGAATCTTTAAATATTTGGAAAATAAATTTTTAAATAGCTCATGGGTCAAAGAAGAAATCACAAGAGAAGTAAAAAAAAATTAGCAATGAAATGGCAATTGCAATATAGCATTTGAAAATTTGTGGCATACATACTAATGCTGCACTTAGAGATAAATTGATGGCTTTAAATGCTTACATTAGAAAAAAGAAATATATACATTAAATGATTTATGCTTTCAATTTAAGCTAGAAAAATCAGAAGAAATTAACACAATATAAGTCAAAACGTAATTTGAAATTAGTAAAATAGAAAACGGACACAAAAATGAACAATGTAAAAAATTTGGTTATTTGAAAAGATTAATAAAATTGATAAATATCCAATAGGACTGATCAAGAAAATAAATAAAGCCAAAATCGCCAATATTAAAAATGATAGAATGGATGTTACAAATTATACAGATGATAAAAGACGAAAAGAGACATTATAAACAATTTTACACCAATAATTTAAACAACCTCAGTAAATAGACAAATTCCAAATGTCTAATTACAAAAAAGAACATGGCAATATATGAAAAACCTCCACAGCCTTATACCTATCAAAAAAATTAAAATCTTCATTTGAAATAGAATATAAAACTTGCCACAGATTCAGAAAATACAGGAAGAAGAGATGCTTCCCAAACTGCTTTATGAGGCCAGATTGCCCCTACATGAAGACCATACCAGAACATTCAAGGAGAGAAAACTTCAGCCCACTACACACACAAGAATGGCTAAAATGAAAGACTAACCAACCATACCAAATGTTGGCACAGAGTGAATCAGCCAAAACTATCATACAGTCATGGTGGAAATATATGATATAACTACTTTGAGGAAATTTGTAGCAGTTTTTTTAAAGCTAAATAGATATTTATATTATGATCCATAATCCCATACTAATCCCATACCTATGTAATCCAAAAGGTCTTAAAATATATTGTTCACCAAAGCCTTATAGGAAAACGTCTATAGTAGCTTTATAATAGCTAAAGTCTGGAATCACCCCAAGTAGTCATTAACAGAAAAATGAATAAGCAAATTGTGATGTAAAATATAATATTTTTAAAACATTATGTTCAATGAAAGAAGCTAGACATAGAATAAATATTACTGATAAATATTCATGGTTCTAGAAAAAATCAAATGTAGTTAATGGTAATAGAATTCAGGACAGTAGTTGCATGGGGTTAAGGGTTGAGGCCCCTCAACCCTTGTGGCAGGGCCACAAGGGAAATTTCTGAGGTCATGGAAATAATTTATATCTTTATAGTTATTTGGGTTACATAGTTACATAAATTTGTCAAAATCAAACAAACTTTATGCTTAATGACTGTGCATTTCACTGGATATGAATTATAGCTCAATAAATGTGGCTGGAAGCAAAAATACTTATAACAATTTATTATTACCATTATTATTATTCTGAGACATGGTCCAGCTCTGTCACTCAGGATGGAATGCAGTGGCGTGATCTTGGCTCACTGCAGCCTGGACCTTCCAGGTTCAATGATCCCCCCACCTCAGCCGCCTGGGTTTCTGGAACTAATGGTGTGCACCACCACACCAGACTAAGTTTTGTATTTTTTATAGAGATAGGGTTTTGCCATTTTGTCCAGGCTGGTCTCAGACTCCTGAGCTCAAGAGATGCCTCTGCCTTGAGCTCCTACAGTACTGCGATTACGGGTGTGAACTACTGCACCCAGCCTGACAATTTATTTTCAATAAGTAAAATTTGCTAATAAAGTTACATTTTTCAAGAAGAAAGTATTCAGCCTTAAATATATTATAAAATAGCTTATTGTTTATGTTAGAAAAACTGAAGCAACTTTCAATAGGATTATTTTTAAATTTTTATCATTTTGTTTCTCTTAAATGATTTTGCAAACTGTCACTTTATGGCAGGTCAAATTTGGGACTTTAAAAAGTCTTTTTTCTGTCTTTAAAATTTGATTAATTACCTAGTTATTTAAAATGCTTTGGGCCAGGCTATGTCTCATGCCTGAAATCTCAGCACTCTGGGAGGCTGAGGTGGGCAGATTGCTTGAGCTCAGGAGTTCAAGACTGATCTGGGCAACATGGAAAATCTGTCTCTTCCAAAAATACAAAAATTAGCTGGGTGTGGTGGCACATGCCTGTAATTCCAGGTTCCCGGGAGACTGAGGTGGGAGGATCACTTGAGTCCAGGGTGGTTGAGGATGCAATGAGACAAGATTGCACTACTGCACTCCAGCCTGGGTGACAGAGGGAGACCCTGTCTCAAAAATAAAATGCTAAACATTGGAGCCTAAACAAATTCTCTAAAAGCCTACAAATGTCAGTGTTTCTCTTACCAATCGGCCTTATTCTAACCCTTTCTATACACACATTAAGTCAAAAATTAAATCAATCTTATCTCTGTCACAGACACTGTTTGGAACAAGTTTAAGTCTCAGCAGTCTTATGATTTTACCAGTCCCAGACCTCTAATTAATTTGTCATTAAATATAATTAAGAAACTGAAGTAATTCAGTTTAAGAATCTGCATAGGTTTTAAAGAGTAATTAAAAGGCTTCCTTAATTCATTAGAAACCTGCAAAAAATTGGAACCCAAAGGAGACTTCCTGCTTTGGTATGTGATATTTAAAAAATACATCTATTTATCTGTAAGTAAAAGAGAAGATCCTAGATAAAAGGATCATCTGAGCTTGCTATTTTATGCAAAGATGTTTATTGTGTTGGAAAAAGACAGCCTTCTTTTTTGTAAGTGTATATATCATTATATTTTTATTATAAATTTAATAGTGTCATGAAAGAAAATTTGAGCATATGAGAAAAGATGGGAAAATAAAATAACCATAGTCTCATGTGTCAAATGGAATTATAGTTAACACTGTGGAGTATTTCTTTTCCAGCTACTTTTAAAATAGTTTTTATTAAAGATTGACAACATAAAAAGCAGTATTTCTAATATACCTTAAGTCATAAGAACAATGAAAAGGAGCACTTGTACCCGTCACCAATCTTAAGAAATAGAATGTTCTTGTATCTTTGAAGCCCTAATACTCCCACAGTATCCATGCCTCACTTTATCCCAAAAGTAACCATTATCCTAAATTGTATATTTATATTCTTATATTTTATTTATGGATTTACTACACAATATTGCCTTTATCTTTCTACTACACTTCTTAACATCTGTTACACATTTGTGACCTCTTTGTCTCATTTTTGCTGCATTCTAGAGACTTCTATTAAATCTGCCTTCTGATATTTCTAATTTTCTCTTCAGCTGTGTCTAATGTTCTGTTTAACCTGTCCACTGAGTTTTAATTTTCTGTTACTTTATTTTTATTTCTAGAATTTCCATTTGTTTCCCTCGAGTCTCTTTCTTCATTGTTTTAATATACTCTCATTCCCTTCTTAGATTTACAATTCTCTTTTATTTCTCTAAATATTTAATATATTGTTTATTTTTAATTTTGTACCTACATTATATTTAAAACTTTTGAATGTCAATTTTGCTGTTTGTTTTTTCTTATTCAAGCTGCCATATTTTCATGACTGTTTTCATTTGTTAATGTGAGGTAATATTTCTGCTGATTTTTGAGGCCAAATTGTAGATATGTTTCCACAGAAAGAATGTATGTTTGACAGAATTACCATTTGACCCAGCAATCTCATTATTGAGTGTATGCCCAAGGGAATATAAATCATTCTACCATAAAGTCTCATACATGGATATGTTTATTGCAGCACTATTCACAATAGCAAAGACATAGAATCAACCTAAATACCCATCAACAGTAGACTGGAAAAGGAAAATGTGGTACATACACACCATTGAATATTATGTAGCCATAAAAAAGAATGAAATCATGTCCATTGCAGCTCCTTCATGGATGGAGCTAGATGCCATTATCCTAAGCAGGTTAACACAGGAACAGAAAGCCTAATACTACTTGTTCACACTTATAAGTGGGAGCTAGGCAATGAGAACACACGGACACAGGGAGGAGAACAATACATACTGGGGCCTACTTGAGGGTGAGGGTGAGAGGAGTATGAGTACCTGTTGGGTACTATCCTTATTATTTGTACACCAAACTCCTGTAACACAGTTTACCTATATAGCAAACCTGCATATGTACTTATATAAGAAACCTGTACATGTAAATAAAAGTTTAAAATAACATAAAATAAAAAATTCAAAGGAACTTAAAAAATATATGTTTGAATCAGCCAGACACCTGGGGATACTATCAACTTGAACACTTTCAAATTTTGGCTTAAAGTTTTGTGGACCACACTGGTAGTATGAATTTCAGGTGCTAAAATGTTTATGAGGGTGGTTTAATTTGCAAGAAGGCTGTTTTGTTCTACACCCAGCATCAACATGTTTCCTTGATGATTCCTTCTGTGGAGTAGGCTTAACTCTACTCCTCTCTTTTACAAGTATGCAGATCTTTGGGGCCCAGCTTTATATGGGGTCTACAATTAGACTCGCCATATTCTGCAGGATCCTAGGATTTTTTTTCCCCTCAACTTTGCTCAGTAATGTGTTGGCAAATGCTTAAGGGCTGCTTCTCTGATAAAAACATCCTTATTTGTAGTATTTGCCAATTTTTGTTTTGTAAATACGTGCCAATTCCAAGTGCCAAAGTGATGTCACTGAATGTGAAGATGGGAAAAGATGAGAAAAATCAGTTCTTGGGGCCAGTAATAGGCAACTCTATCACAGCACTGCATGAACTTGGCATAGCTATGAAAAATAAAGCTAAATTCACCAGAACTTAGCATATCTCTCTGATATAGTTTGGCTATTTCCCTACCCAAATCTCATCTTGAATTGTAGCTCCCATAATTCCCATGTGTCCTGAGAGGGACCCAGTGGGAGGTAATTGAATCATGGGGGTGGGTCTTTCCCATGCTTTTCTTGTGATAGTGAATAAGTCACATGAGATCTGATGGTTTTATAAGTGGGAGCTCCCCTTCACAAGCCCTCTTGGCTGATGCCATATAAGACTTATCTTTGCACCTCATTCACCTTCCGTCATGATTGGGAGGCCTCTTCAGCCATGTGGAACTGTGATCCAATTAAACCTCTTTCCTTTATAAATTACCCAGCCTCGGGTATGTCTTTATTGGCACTGTGAGAACAAACTAATACACTATCAGAGTAAAAGATATTTGAGTAACTGTTACCTACCTGACTTTCCATTTTGACTTTGTTTTAGGATAGTGTAGATCTCTACCAGTTTGACAATGTGTCTTAAAAGGAGATGCTTACTTTGATTATTCTATTTTTTGTTTAGCCCAAAATTTCTTGTTTTCAGCAAAAGGACTGGTTAGGGTATCTAGTCAGTCTTATTGCCAAAAATAGAGGTTCTATTCTTGGCCATCTTGTTCTCTTTAAAAAATTCAATTTATTGCTTCTGTGTACATAAAGATAAAGAAAATACATGTTAATTATAGAACAGTTGAGAAATATACAAAAGTATGTAGAATAATATTAAAACTATCCATAAATTCATAACCCAGAGCTAAGTACTGATAACATTTGGGTGCTTATCTTTCTAATCTTTATATTTTTTGTGTTCACTTAAATATCTGGTGTGGTTTTAGCTAATGTGCATCACAGTGTATCTACTATTTTAAAATCTGTTTTTGTTGTTGTTGTTATTGTTTTGAGATATAGTCTTGCTCTGTTGCCCAGGATGGATTGTGCAGTGGCACAATTTCCAGCTCACTGCAACCTCCACCTCCCAGGTTCAAGTGATTCTCTTGCCTCAGCCTCCCGAGTGGCTGGGACTACAGACACACATGACCACACCTGGCTAATTTTTGTATTTTTAGTAGAGATGGGGTTTCACCATGTTGGCCAGGCTGGTTTCGAACTCCTGAGCTCAAATGATCCACCCATCTCAGTCTCCCAAAGTGCTGGGATTGCAGATGTGGGCCACCATGCCTGGCGAAATCTGGTTTTTATTTCTTTATACTATTTAATGGAATTTTTCTCATCATTAAATATTTCTCTATAACTCATTTTTACAGCTATATTATGTTCTCTCACACGAATGAGCCAGAATGGCTGATCATGTATATTGTTTCTGTGTCTTCACCATAATAAATAATACTAAAATGAACATAAAAGATGTATTTCTGTTCAGTTTTCTAGGGGCATACATTTTTTTCTCTCACCTTGGAATTGAGGCAATCTTCCTCTGTATTGGTAGACTATTTTCTCCCTTTCTTATTTCTGCCTTACTCAGCTGTATCTCATTCTGCAGCAATTCACTTTTCTCCTATTTTATCTCCAATTCCTCATCATTAATAATACTATTTATAGAACTACATTTGGCTTTGTCAGCCAAATACATTAGCCATTTAAGAAATGGTGTCATGAAAAAATATATAGTTAAATGCGAGTTTTAAAAGGCCAATGGAAAAAACAATCTGTTGTCTGTTTTTTTTTTTTCAATTTGATGTTTACTAAAATCAATTTTGCCCTTGGATGTTGATGACTCTATTAGATATGGCCACCTTGTAAACTATCAAAAGTATTGCTTATCGGCAAATAAAGATAATTGCCAATCCATTGTGGCCATCTTTGGCAAAGGTATAGAGACAGCACAGCATCTGCACTCAGTGAAGACAGTGTTTGCAACAGGAGTGAGTCATCAGTTTATGAGAAAGTCCAGTGTGGGGGGGGGGTCAGTTCTTTCTTCATGAGCGCTCTTCATCTCTGCTGCTGCCCTGTGACTTGTTTTGATCCAGTCTCTTCTGGGGCAAATCATCTATCAGGAAAGAAAAAGGCAAGAAGTGAAATAATGATTCTAGGTTGATCCCTGAGAAAGAATAAAACATTTATTTTAATATATTACAAACTTGAGATAGGAAAATGAGGTGATGCTTCCCAAGAAATTGGTGGTCAAAAAAGAACATTCAAACTGTCATTTTTAATAATGTAATAATAATGGACTATGGAATATCTTATATTAAAACTGAGTCATCTCAAAAAGTTAAGCTTAGAAATAAAAGTAACTTCACTTCTCCAAAAGAAATGATTGGTAATGTGATATGAAATCAGAGGCTATTTATATGTCAAGCTTTAGTTGTAGAAGGATTACAGATAATATTCTTGTTGAACTGAATTTTCTTTCTTCCAGGTAAGTGATATATCTAGGAAGACTATCTTCAATCCATTTACTTCTCCTCTACTCCAAAGCAAGTATCAAATTAGTCAGATCCCTCATATTCAGTTCCGTGTATTCAGACACACAGTACTCAGACACTCAAACACATAACAATATGTTTTTTGTCTGTTTAACCAATTCTTGTTTACTCTTTATCCAGCAGCAAAAATAATTTTGTTAATAATATCAATTGTCCTATAAAATCGTAATGTAACAGGACTATAGATGATAAAGAGCACAGATATTTTTACAAAAATTTGCATTTGAATCCCAGACTTTCACTAATTATCTGTGTGGCTTTAGTGAAATTGTTTAACATTTATCCAATTTCTTCATTTGCAAAATGGACATGTGACGCCAACTTCACAAGTCATCTCCAAAATTAAATAAAGCAATATATGTAAAGTACTTGGAACATTATGAGGATATGTGCACTAAATACTTTATTAACCCTCAACACCTATTATATATAGTAACACCCAAATTCAATTCATCTAGTATTCACTGAGTATTTATGTTTGAGATAGTGGTTTGGTAAACTGGAAGAGTATATTCTACATAATCGACATGAACCTACATTCATGAAGTTTATAGTTGAGGATCAAGTGTTACACATTTTAAACTTGTGCATAACAATATAAGGCAGCATATAATCAAAATACAATATGTGTGACAAAAGCTTTGATTTAGAAAAGTGAGTGAGATCTGTGTGGAAATCTCACTGGACATCTGGATAAGAAAGCAGATCTTTTTATTTAATTTCCAACTTTTAAGTTCAGGGGTACATGTGCAGAATGTGCAGGTTTGTTATATAGGTAAATGTGTGCCATTGTGGTCAGCTGTGCAGATCATCCCATAACCCAGGCATTAAGCCCAGCATCTGCCAGCTATTCTTTCTGACCCTACCCTAGCTTTCTGCTCCTCTATCTTCTCCCAACCCCCGCCCCCCAACAGGCCCCAGTGTGTGTGGTTCCCCTCTGTGTGTCCATGTGTTCTCATCATTTAGCTCCTACTTACAAGTGAGAACATTTGGCATTTGGATTTCTGTTCCTGTGTTAGTTCACTAAGGATAATAGCCTCCAGCTTTATTCATGTTCCTGCAAAGGACACGATCTCGTTCCTTTTTATGGCTGTGAGCAGATGTTTTGAAGGAGATGGACTTAAGACTCTGAGAGACATAGTAGGGTGAGTAACAGCTCAGGTTCTGGAGTCAAATAGAACTTATTTGAATTCTAGCTCTGCCATCTCCAGCTCTGTGATCTAGGACACATTATTTAACCTTCCTATTCCTCAGTTTTCCCATCTGATATGACAAGTACCCCTAGCCTTAGATTAGTTTGGAATGTTAAGTGAGATTATGTATTAGTTAGTAGAGTTCTTGACCTGTGGTGAGTGCCCTATAAATATTGTGCTGGCGGTGGTGATGGTAAATACTGTAAATAAGAACAGAGAGGAAAATTAACATAGAAGCAACACAAGAATCAATTTTTAATATGCCCTTATGTTGTTATTTATGTACTTGATATGGTTTTAAAGGAAGCAGATAGGAATTTGATAAATACAACTCAAAGACTGTGATGATCATGCTTCATTTGCTATTTTTAAAATCAAACTGTAAAAAAGGATCAAAAAATGTTCAGGCTCTTTAAATTATTCAATTTAAGTCAGTTTCAGAGCCAAAAGACATTCAAGCATCATTTTAATTCTTTTTAGTGTATACAATTTTTAAAAAACCTTCTGTACCATAATGTCAATTTTTAAATCCATTTGTTTTCTAAAGTTATGTTTCTATTAATAATTTTTACTTTATTCCATTCCTTTTAAATATTGTTCCATTTTATGTAATTTTGTCTTTTTCTTTTAAAAATTATATTTATTGTTCTCATAATAACGAACATATAGTTGAATACAAGCCACAGAATCCTCAACAGTGACGTTATTAATATGCCTTCAAGATAAACATGAGTGGATACCAGGCATTTACATTTCTGATGGATAAACTAGATACAAATATGTTGAATAATAAAAATGTGTTTTGGTTTTCTATTAAATTATTGAAAATCCAAATGGTAAATGTTAGTATATTATAAGGCTTGAATATTCATTATATACCTTCCATGTTTGTGTTTTTCTCTCACTTGACAAAAATATTATTATCATTTCCATAACCCCGAATATTTGCGAAGGATAATTTTATCATTAGAACTCAGCTGCTTTCTTTTAGAAAACCAACCAATTCCTCTTTTAAAAGTTTGGCCGAGATGCAGTAGCTCATACCTGTAATCCCAGCATTTTGGGAGGCCAAGGCAGAAGGATTTCTTGAGTCCAGGAGTTTGAGACTAACTTGGGCAGCACAGGGAGACCTTGTCTCTACAAAATAATAATTAAAAAAAATTAGCCAGGCATGGTGGCGCATGTCTGTAATCCCAGCTACTTGGGAGGCTGATGCAGAAGGATAATTTGAGCCCAGGAGTTCAAGGTTACAGTGAGATGCGATTATACCACTGTGCTCAGCCTGGGCCACAGAAAGAGGCTCCATTTCCAAAAAGAAAAAAAAAAAAAAGTTTGGATAACATCAACATTTATTCCCCAATTGATAAAACTCTAATTTTGGAAGATAAAAAGGGAGTATTCAATCATAAGTTCATAAGATGTACTGGAACAGATGAAAGAAAATTTATCTAGGAGACATAAGCAATGAGTCAAGTTTAGAACAAGCATGAACAAAGAAAAAGAGAGCCAGTCACAGGCTGAGCTAGAGGTAAGGACTTTGTACACTAGAGTGTAAAAGGTGAAGAGATACACACCGTGCACAGGAGCAGCACCAGGAGGAAGATGCAAGGAGCCTTCTTGGTGAGCATAGTCAATACCAGGCCATGAATCAGACTGTCACTGGACCCAGTTCAAATGGGGAGGAAGGCAGCAAATCACACTGCCATGTGTGTACCTATGCAACAACCTTGCATGTTCTTCACATGTACCCCCAAACCTAAAATGCAATTTAAAAAAAATGTTTCTTAGCCTCATGACTCATATTGACTTTTAGGCTTTGACTGATTCCTGACCTTGGTTGAAATATTCACCCTCCTAGAAGGATATCTGATTTTGAGGTGAGCATAGCAGTTAGGAGTCCTTTATATCTAAGGAGGCTAGGTTTCTATGACCTGTGTACAGGCTGATTTCTTCAGCTCTTTATTCTCCCATGGGAATTTTCTTTCTATGGGGCAAGCCCTTTCAGGTGATAGTTTTGTCCTTGAGTTTGACATTGCTAGTTGTTTCTAAAATCCTGGCTCTAAAGATACTCCTTGGTAATCCATTAGACACACAAGGAGAAGCATCACTCTTTCAGGTCACTGGGACTACATTTATTGAATTTCTGTTTTAAGGTATTAAATGCTTAGTCAGCCAACATTTATTGAGCACACATGGAGTATCCAGCACTATATTAGAATCTGTAGGCACAGAAAAGACATAATAGATGAGGTTCATACCCTAGAGTAATTTTGATACAGAAAAATAAATGTAAAAAACAAAAGAGCTCTTGAAATGAAGCATATAAATGTAAAAATTAATATAGCACATTCTTGTTTATGTACCATAGTCTACCATTTATTACTTATGTATTTAATATTTGTGATACACAAACAGTGTCTAAGACCCTAGGCTAGCGCCATGATGTTGTAAAATTTGAATATAACACAGCCTGCTCGTAAATTGCTCATAATCTAAAAGTTGTGGTGGCAAATAGATGAGTAATTATAAGACTTGTGGTGTGCCAAGTAACTGGTTCAGATCTCATATTGGTCTATTTAAGAAAAATAGTATTAGAATAGATAATATTTATATTATGCCTTAAAAGGTAAGAAAGATGAAATGAGAAAACATATACAGAGGGATTCCAGGTAGAACAAAATCTCGGAAGATAAAAACATAGCTTATCTGTATTAATTATCTAATTCTGTGTAAAAAATTTCCCAAAACTTATATGCTTAGAATATATAATCATTTGCTGTATCTCATGGTGTCTAAGAGTGAGGAATTTGGGATTGGCGTGGCTGGCTGGTTCTGGTTTGGGGTCCTTAATGAGGTTGTAGTCACATGTCTTCCAGGGCTGCACCCATCTGAAGGTTTGAGTGCGTTGGAGGATTTTCTTCCATGATAGCTGGCTATGGCCAGGGGCTTTGATTCTTCTTTAAGTGATCTACGCATGAGCCATTTTAATGTCCTTATAGTCTGTGGCTGGCTGGTTAGCCATTCAAGAGACCAAAGTGTAAGCTGTGATGCCTTTTATTACCACAGAAGTCACTTCTGCATTTTATTGGTCACACAGGCTAGCACTGATTTAATGTGGGAAGGAGCCTGAGATGAGGATAAAGACCAGGAGGTGAGGTTCACTGGAGACCATATTGGAGACTAGATACAGCATCATCTGAAATGAGGATGATTTTAAAGTATACATAATATAGTTTGTTTAGAAAGCAATTGCAGGCCTTTACTGGGAGTTTGCTCATCTACCTTCTTAACTAGAATCTGAGTGCCTTGAAGGCAGAATGGTGTCCTTTATTTGTGTTGTTTTTCTCAGTACTTAGAACACTGTTTGGTAAATAAAAGACACTTCATATGTGGTTCTTGAAGAAGTGAATGAATGAATGAATATGAATGGATATGATCTGAGAGATAAATTAAAAATATCAAAACTACAGGGTGAAGTGTTGATTCAGAAAAGTGTGGGAAGCTACATAAATGAATCAGGGTCTGCATGGAATCTAGAAAAGAAGGCAGATCATAGGAATTGTAGGTGTTAGCCACTATCAGCCTAAACTTTGTCTGGTAGACATGACTTATTCCTATCACTCAGAAAGTCTACTTTATGGTGTAGATGGGAGAGTATATGGATGAAATTGTCCTCAGAAAAACCAGAGAGTTCAGATTATTAAGACAGATCTCTGAATCTGATCTATCACCTCTCTGATAGGTCACTCTAAATTAGCCATCAAACACACCTGACCTCTAAACATTGTCAAAGGGGTCACTGCACTATGTTTACTGTGACAGATTACCACTCTTCACGCTAGAATTTCTTTGGAGAAAATGGCAGAGAATTTGAAGTCAATTATCTGTTGAGTTATCTGTTCTTTACAACCATGATAGGCCATGGCCAGGCCAGTTGCACTGAAGTCTCAAGTAGATTCTATGGCTCAGCCAGAAACAAAGGAAGACACAGGAGATACTATCATTATGATGCATCAAGGAACCCTGAAGCTGGAACCTGGAGTGATCTCCTGAGTGTTGTAGACTGCTGGGCCCTGCCCTTACCCAGCCCACTCCCTTTTATAGAAAGTATTTAATATAAAAGACAGTGAACACATACATAGGCTTTTTGGACCTGGTGAATTCCTCATTGTGCACAGCTGCCAGGGCATTCCAAAGAGCAAAGCAACCCTGAGAACCACGTCCACTCATACCATTGTGTATCTTTGATCTTGCACAGCTGCATTACTTGTTTGCTGGTTCTGCACTAAACAGGAGAAAGCAGCCTTACTGGGGGTTGAAGATTCACTGAGTCCTTGGACGAGACTTTGTGTTCTGCCCTTGCTTCACCCCTGAGCACAGAACTAACTAAATCAAACCCCATTTATGTACAAATATAACTGTAAAGGTACAGAAAATGCAGACTGTTCTTATGCTGTCATAACAAATATAACGTTAGATTTGTAGATCATCCTTTTTTTCTTTCTCTTAGTTTATTTAAAGGAAGTATTACAGTTATTCCTAATAACTCCATTAAAATAGGAGAGGTGATACATGTTTTCTTAATGCATAATCTGCTCTTGGGAAGCTGGCAGGGATAGTATTTTAAGGTAATACCACACTTCTCACTTACATGCTGCCCTCATGAGGTGTGCTAGGAAGCTATCACCTCTCCCATGCAGCAGCAAGTGAGTAGAAGCAAGGCCAGAGAGGACAGGGTAGATAGCTCCTCTGCTGGGGAGTCGGGCCCAGGTGAGACTAAATGCATACAGGAGGTAAAATGGAAATTCTGTATTTTCCTTTTAGAAAGATGACGATTTATGATATAGAAGAACTTTGTATGTGTATTTTCTTTCATTGCTAACAAGGTTACAGAAATCTTTTCAAATAAAAGGGCTAGAATTTGTTTTTGACATTATCATTACTTTTTAAAAGAAGGGAGTAATAAGGTCAGCAACGATTCCCTCTGAAATGGAAAGGAAGAGATTCAGCATCTATTCTCATACGCCCTCACCCCTCACCCACGCACCCTTGCTCAACTTTTCCCTGCAACCCACACTGCGCTGGAAATAGATCGATAGACTGCTTGTCAGACTTATGCAAGGCTTACAGGCTCTAAACCTCTCTCAGACTGATGATCAGAGTGGGAGTCTACCCAAGGGGTTAAGAGTTGAGGTTTCGCGGGGTTTCTTAACACACAAAGAAAATATATGGAGTTGAGACGTTAATCAAACAAAGCAGACTTGGGGCTATAACAGTTTTAGGGTTCTCCACTTCCTGAGTCACTTGTCAGGTGTACTCTCCTACCCTCTCCTTGCAGCAAGTTTAGCTTTGACCCATAGTAAGAACCAGTTTTGTTATTTTGTCCTATCTGGAGTATTGCAAAGGAACACGGATAACTCTGATTCAGCACCATGTCAGTGCTGCCCTTGGTCTCTGACTTTGGTGACCCACACTTGCAGTGACTACTTTGCTATCACTGATGCCCAGCATCTATGTCCAAGGAATAAGATGCAAGTCAGATGCTATCACTGACTGCCAGCATCTGTGTCCAAGGCATCTCATCTTAGGACAGGGACTCCCTGTCCTGGGTCTCCCTGAATTTCCTGCCTGAAGGTGGTCTCTTTCATGGCTTGCCTGACCTGGTTTAGCCTTCTGAGCTCTGGCATTGCTTGTCCCTGTTTCTCAATCTGTTTGCATATCACCATTGCCTAGGGAGGGTGTCAGGTTTTGTTTTGTTGTTATGATTAAATATACATAACATAAAATTTACCATGTTGATCATTTTTAAGTATATAATTCAGTGGCATTAATTACATTCATGTTGTTATATAACCATTGCCACTATCTATTGCCAGAGTTTTACTTTTCTCACTTGAAATGCTATACCCATTAAACACTAATCTCCTTTTCCCCCCTCCATATTCTCTGGAAACCACACTTTTACTTTCTGTCTCTGAAATTGACTACTCTAGGTATCTCAGATAAGTGATCATACAATATTTGTCCTTTACATTTGGTGTTATTTCATTTATTATTTTCAAGCTTTATCCATGTCATAGCATATATCAGAACTTAATTCCCTTTTATTACAGAATAATATTCCATTGTATGTATATACCACATTATGTTTATCCATTCACCACTGATGGACATTTGGGTTGTTCCTACCTTTTTACTATTGTGAATAATGCAGCTCTGAACATTGGTATAAGATACTTGTTTGAGTTCTTGCTTTCAATTCTTTTGACTATATACCCAGTAGGGAAATTGCTGGTTCATTTGGTAATTTTGTGTTTAATTTTTTGAAGAACTGCCATATCATTTTTCATAGCAGCTGCACCATTTTATATTTCCCACCAGCAATACACAAGTGATCCAGTTTCTCTGCATCCTTGCCAATGTTCGTTACAATCCCCATGTTCATTACAGCATTTTCTGTTTTATATTTGTTTGCTTGTTTTTCTAAAAGCCATCCTAGTAGGTGTGAAATGGTACCCAGGGAGTTTAAAAATTGCCGGTGCTCAGAGATGCTAATCTAATTGTTCAGAGATAGGGACTTGTCAATAACTTTTTAAAAAAACTTCCCCAGGTGACATTAATGTGCAGCCACCATTGATAACCTCTAACACATTTTTGATTTATGCGACCTGACTACTGTCCCATATCCCGACACTGCTTTGCTAGTCTCACAAAAAGATCTTCTGAGTTACTGCTGTATAGGCAGCATACTGTATAGACAGCAGTAACTCAGTCCACTGTGCTTAAAGGGTGACTTTAAAGGGTTCCTGATGCACACTGCCAGCACAGAGCACACTAAACTGTTGTATCTGAATTTTGGGGTGAATTAGTTTCCCAGGGCTGCCATAAGAAATTACCACAAAGTGGATGGCTTAAAACAATAGAGATTTAGTCTCTTGGAGTTCTGGATGCCAGAAGTCCAAAATCAAAGAAAGTATGTGTCCTCCTGCAGGCCCTGAGAGAGAATCCCTTTCATGCTTCTCTCTTAGCTTTTGGCAGCTTCTGGCCATTCTTGGTGTTCTGTAGCTCAAAGTCACATCACTCCAAACTCTGCCTCCATCTGCATGTGGTCCTTCCGTCTCTTTGTGTCTTCTCTTCTTCTGTCTCAGAAAGATAAGAGTCATTCAATTTAGGGCCTCCCTAAGTCCACGATGATCTCATCTTCAGATGCTTAACTTTATTACAGCTGCAAAGATCCTTCTTTCAAAATAAGGTCATATAGACATATGCCAGAGGTTAGAACTTCGACACATTTTTTGGGGAGCCCCAGTTCGATCCACTACAGGAAGTTTTCTCTTAGTCTTCCAAATTGCAATCAGTCATATTGTGATTCAAGAGTTCAACATGTACCAAAGCTCAATCTGATATAATCTAGGCTGGAATAGGACTTACATTAAAATCAGAGGGCCAAAGTGATCTGCAATCCCCAAGTTCATTACAGCATTTTAACAATAGCAAATGCATGAAAATAACCCAATTGTCTATCAACAGATGAATGAATAACACACACACAAACACACACACAATGGAATATTACTCAGAAGGAAATTCTGCCATTTGCAACAACATGGATGGACCTGGAAGGCATTAAGCTAAGTGAGATAAGCCAGTCACAAGACAAATGCTGCATGATTCCACTTATATGAGACATCTAAAATAGTCAAACATACGCAGGCAGGCAGACAATAGAATAGTCGTTCAAGGGAATGAAGTGAGGAAGATATGAAGACTTGTTCAATGGTATAAAGTTACATTTATACAAGATGAATAAATTCCAGAGATCTGCTGTAAACCATGGTTGATATAGTTAACAAGAAGATATTGTGCACCTACAAATTTAAGAGAGTTAACTGTTCTTACCATAAAGAAAGGTAGGGTACAAGGAGTCTTTTGGAGGAGAAGGGTGATGAATATGTTGATTACCTCGATGGTGGTGGTGACAGCATGAGTGCATTCATATGTTCAAACTCACCAAATTCTGTACATTAATTATGTGAAGTTTTGTATACTAATTATGCCTCAATAAAGGTAGGAAGAAAAGAAAGCTGAGGTGGTCACATAAATCTTTGCCTCAGTCCAAATAAGCTGCTTGATGTTTGTATTCTGGCCATCAAGGGCTCTGACACAAAGTCAAGTCCCTGAGACAGTTTGAGACTGCCTTGGAGCCAACAAGGTAGTGCTGAGACCCGAACTCAAGATGCCACAGGAGTGCCCAGACTAGAGTTCGTATCCTGCTTTCCCTCCCACTTAAAAGCACCTGCCAGAGCACAGGGTATTAGAAGTACCTGGGGCATAGTCCAATAAGTAGAAGGAACTCTACGGATAGTGTCTCCTGGCTCAAACTTATTCCATCTATTCTACTGCTCCCTGATGATTTCAAGGCTTCTTGGAAAGTTCAAAGAAAAGAAAAGAAAATATGGAAAAGGACACGGCTGCCTATTCTGTAGAGAGATGGGAGGACTCCTTCCTAATCTATTCCACTCATCAGCTAATTTAACTGTCCTGTTTGGACCTGGAAGATTTATCCAGGCCAATCTAGCCAAACCTTTCATAATCTCGGTCAGTTTTAGGAAAGGGAAGTTGCATTTTATCTCATAAATACTTCCACTCTGGATCAGAATCAGGGCAGCCCCACCTTTCTAACGGTGCAGGCATCTGGCATCCCAGGTATAATCCTGAACTGAATTATTTTCAGTTTTGCAGTGCTTGATAAGGTGTCTGAAGTGAGAGCATTTTGCTTCTCAGCTTTGCAGAGAATTGTACACATGGTTCTCACTCTCGTTTTCCTTTGATATTTGAAATGATTTTATTACAAACTATAACTTTTTTATGAGTGACTACATCTGAGAAACTAAACGCAGTCTCCCAGTGGAATCAGCCATTTGTAAAACCGTCACAGAATCTCCAAGCAGAGGTTTTAAGAAGTGAGAGAGGCAATTTATCAACTTTTCATGCATACTCTCCTGACTGCTGAGGAAATTAAACTTGTTTTCACCTACTGAAACCTCAATACATTTTTATTATACGAATCTAATATGTGTTTAATGCTAACCTGCAATCAACTTACCCATTATGGTGAAATCCTAGTCCTATGGTTTTTTCTCATTAGAAGTTTTGCTTTAGCATATCCGTTGATCCTGTTTATGAGTCTGTATCCTAATGTTTTTGTAAGCTTATAATTTTTTTTTACATGAAGCTTCTAATCTGGTCATTTTTATATTTTAATTTCCTATCTTAGGATGCTTAATTAGATGGAAAACCTGCAAGTTCAAGAACAAGGCCATAGTAATCTCTGCCTCCAAGGGCCGAGGGAAGTGCCTGGATCATAGTAAGTATTCAATAACTGTTTATTGAAATGCACTTATTTGAGGTTCATTTGTGCCTTACATATAACACAGAAGCCTAATCCCCTGTGTTTTACTTTATCAATTTTTAATAGTTCTAATATGTGCTTTATTATAAGCCATCTCAGATATCAGCAGGGTATTTAAGTTATCTGCACATTAAAAAAGAATATCAAAGTTATCTGCATATAAGTGGCCAGTAGATTCATGTAAAGATGTTATACTTTGTTCAGAATTAAACAAATACAAATTAAAACATCAAGATAATTCTATCCATCAGCTTGATACAAATGTAGAAGCCTGATAATATTTTAAGCATTTTGATCTGACAAGGGCAATGCCATAAATTGTTGGTGGGGATTGAAATAGGAACATAAATTTGGGAGGAAAACGTTTATTCCACTTAAGAGAGCCATCTAAATGTTGGGAATACAGCCTAGGAAAATAACAATACACATGTACAGGTCTGTAAATACACATGTACAAACAGCTTTGAAATAAGTAGTTTGACATGATAATAAACAATTAGGCCGGGCGCAGTGGCTCAAGCCTGTAATCCCAGCACTTTGGGAGGCCGAGGCGGGTGGATCACGAGGTCAAGAGATCGAGGCCATCCTGGTCAACATGGTGAAACCCCGTCTCTACTAAAAATACAAAAAACATTAGCTGGGCATGGTGGTGCGTGCCTGCAATCCCAGCTACTCAGGAGGTTGAGGCAGGAGAATTGCCTGAACCCAGGAGGCGGAGGTTGCGGTGAGCCGAGATCGTGCCATTGCACTCCAGCCTGGGTAACAAGAGCAAAACTCCGTCTCAAAAAAAAAAAAACAAAAACAATTAAAGCAATTGATAAATTTTTTCAATGCCCCTCAGTAGAGGCATGAATAAAAAACAGTGGTTCATGCAATGGAATATAATGCAACCTTTTCAAAAAGCAAGGTAGATCTGCATGGTCTGGAAAGATGACCATACATGCATGTACAAACAGGAAAAGTAGGGAAAGGTAAATATCAAAGTGTTGATAGAGGAAGTCCTAGCCAGAGAAATCAGGCAAGAGTAAGAACCAAAAGATATCCAAATAGGAAAGGACATCAAACTATCTCTCTTCACTAACTATATGGTTTTATACCTAGAAAGCCCTAAAGACTACTCTAAAAGGCTCCTGGAACTGATTAACAACTTCAGTAAAGTTTTGGGACACAAAAATCAATGTGCAAAATTCAGCATTTCTATACACCAACATTAAAACATAACAAAATCAAGAACATAATCCCGTTTTAATAGCTACAAAAAAAATAAATACCTTGGAATACATATAACCTAGGAGGTGAAAGATTCTACAAGAAAAACTGCAAAACACTGCTGAAAGATATCATAGATACCACAAACAAATGCAAAAACATTCCATGCTCATAGACTGGAAGAATCTATATCTTCCAGAATGGCCAAATTGCCCAAAGCAATCTACAGATTTTAAAATGTTTATATCAAGCTACCAACATCATTTTTACAGAGCTGGAAAAAGCTATTTTAAAATTTGTATGGAGGCAAAAAAAAATGAGCCCAGATATTGAAAGCAGTCCTAAGCAAAAGGAACAAAACCAAAAGCATTACATTATCTGACTTCAAACTATAATATAAGGCTACAGTAACCAAAACAGCATGGTACAAAACAGACACATAGACCAGAGGAACAGACTAGAGAACCCAGAAATAATCCGCACACCTATGGCTATTTGATTATGACAAAATAAGCAATGAGAAAGGACCCCCTATTTAATAAACGGTTCTGGGAAAGCTGGCAAGCTATATGCAGAAGAATGAAACTGAACCCCCACCCCCATCTTTCACCAAATATTATATATAAAAGCTCAAAACTATAAAAATCTCAGAAGAAACCCTAGGAAACATCATTCTATACCTTGATCTTGGAGAAAAATTGATGACTAAATCCTCAAAAGCAATTGCAACAAAAATAAAAATTGACAGATGAAACCCAATTAAACTAAAGAGCTTCTGCACAGCAAAACAAAACAAAACAAAAACTATCAACAGAGTAAACAGAATGCAGAGATTACGGAATACTTATACACTGTTGGCAGGAATGTAAATTAGTTAAGCCTGTGGAAAGCAGTGTGGAGATTTCTCAAAGAACTTAGAGTATTATTTGATCTGGCAATCCCATTACTGGGTATATATCCAAAAGGAAATAAATCATTCTACCAAAAAGTTACATGCACTTGCATGTTCATCACAGCACTATTTATAATAGCAAAGACATGGAACCATCCTAGGTGCCTGTCAATAGCGGATTTATGAAGAAAATGTGGTACATATGCATTAGGTAATACTATACAGCCATAAAAAGGAATGAAATCATGTTATTTTCAGCAACATGGATGCAGCTGGAGGCCATTATCCTAAGCAAATTAACAAAGAAACAGAAAACCAACTACTGCCTGTTCTCACTTATAAGTGGGAGCTAACCATTAGTTACTTACGGACAAGATGGCAAAAATAGACACTGGGACTACTGCAAGGTAGTGGGAAGGAGGAAGGCAACAATTGAGTACTATGCTCACTACCCAGTGGATGGGATCATTTGTACCACAAACCTCAGCATCGCAAAATATACTCATGCAATAAACCTGCATATGTATTCCCTGAATCTAAAATAAAAGTTAAAATTATCATTAGAAAATAAAAGTTTCAATAGAATTTACATTGTATGTAGAGTGGATCTTCAATTTTTGCCTTATATCATTTTATTTTGTATAATGGGATTGTGGGTAATTTTAACTTTCTTGTTTCCCATAATTAAAAATATATATGGAAATAAATGTATATCTGTATGATATGGTTTGTTTGTGTCCCCACCAAATCTCATATAGAATTGTAATCACCAGTGTTGGAGGTATTGGGGTCCCCACCAAATCTTGTAGAGAATTGTAATCCCCAGTATTGGAGTATTGGGCCTTGTTGGATGTGATTTCATCATGGGGGCAGAGCTCTCAAGAATGGTTTAGCACCATTCTACTTGGTACTGTACAGTAAGTGAGTTATCATGAGATCTGGTTGTTTTCAAAGTGTGTAGCACCTCCATCATCCTGCTTCTGCTCCCACTATATGAGATTCCTCACTCCCCCTTTGCCTTCCACCATGATTATAAGCTTCATGACACTTTCCAGAAGCCAAGCAGATGCTAGAATCATGCTTCCTATACAGCCTGTGGAACCATGAGCCAATTAAACCTCTTTTCTTTACTAATTATCTGGTATCAGGTATTTCTTTATAGCAGTGTGAGAAGAGACTGACTGATACAGGAAATTGGTACCAGGAGTAGGGTATTGCTATAAAGATACCTGAAAATGTGGAAGCAACTTTGGAACTGAGTAATGGGCAGAGTTGGAAGAGTGTAGAGGGCTCAGGAAAAGACAGGAAGATAAGGTAAAGTTTGGAGATTCATAGAGACTTGCTGAATGGCTGTGACCAAAATGCTGATAGTGTTATGGACAGTGAGTTCCAGGCTGAGGAGGTCTCAAATGAAAATAAGGAACTTATAGAGAACTGAAGTAAAGGTCACTCTTGCTATGCTTTAGCAAAGAATCTGGCTGCATTGTGCCCCTGCTCTATAGATATGTGGAACTTTGAACTTGAGAGTGATGATTTAGGGTATCTGGAAGAAGATATTTCTAAACAGCAGAGCATTCAAGATGTGGCCTGAATGCTTCTAACAACCTATGCTCATACATGTGAGAAAAGACATAACCTGAAACTGGAACTTATAGTTAAAAGGGAAGCAGAGCATAAATATTTGGAAAGTTTGCACTATGGCCATGTGGTAGAAAAGAAAAGCCCCTTTTCAGGGGAAGAATTCAAGCAGGCTGCAGAAATCTGCATAAGGAAAAAGGAGCCAAGTGCTAATAGCCAAGAAAATGGAGAAAAGTCCTCAAAGGCATTTCAGAGACTTTTGCAGCAGCCCCTCTCCTCACAGGCCCAGAGGCTTAGGATAACAATGGTTTCGGGGGTCAGGCTGAGGGCCCCAGTTGCCCTTCACAGCCTCATCTCTGGACATTGCTTCATACATCCCAGTTGCTACAGCTCCAGCCATGACTCAAAGGGACCCAGGTGCGGCCTACTTCAGAGGGTGTAAGCCATAAGCCTTGGTGGCTTCCATGTAATGTTAAGCCTTCAGTGCACAGAGTATAACAGTTGAGGCTTGAGAGCCTCTACCTAGATTTCAGAGGATGTATGGAAAAGCCTGGATGTTCAGGCAGAAACCTGCTGCAGGGGCAGATCCCTCACAGAGAACCTCTACTAGGGCAGCGTGGAGGAGAAATATGTGGTTGGACCCCACATGGAATCCCCACTGGAGAACTGCCTCATATAGCTGTGAGAAGAGGGCCACTGTCCTCTGGACCCCAGAATGGCAGATCCACTGACAGCTTGCACCCTGCACCGGGAAAAGCCATAGGCATTCAATGCCAGTCTTTGAGACCAGTGACAGGCATTGAAGCTTAAAAAGCCACATGGGTGGAGTTGCCTAAGGCCTTGGGAGCCCACCCCTTGCATCAGTCTGCCCTGGATATGAGACATGGAGTCAAAGAAGATTATTCTGGAGCTTTAAGATTTTATGACTGCCCTGAGGGGTTTCAGGCTTGTGTGGACCCTGTAGCCCTTTCTTTTCCCTTTTGGAATGACAATGTTTAACCAATGCCTGTACCCTCATTGTATCTTGGAAATAACTAAATTGTTTTTTATTTTACAGGCTCACAGATAGAAGGAATTTGCCTTGTCTCAGGTAAGACTTGGGACTTTGAACATTTGAGTTAATGCTGGAACAAATTAAGATGCTGGGAAACTATTGGAAAGGCCTGGTTGTGAAATGTAAGAAGGACATGAGATTTGGAAGGGGTCAAGGGCAAAATGATATGGTTTGGATGTGTCCTCACCAAATCTCATGTTGAATTGTAATCCCCATTGTTGGAGATGGGGCCTGATGGGAGGTGATTGGATCATAGGGACAGAGTTCTCATGAGTGGTTTAACACCATCCCCTTTGGTACTGTATAGTGAGTGAGTTATCACGAGATCTGGTTGTTTTACCATTTTGGAAGACAGTGACCATTCCTCAAGGATCTAGAACCAGAAATACCATTGGACCTAGAAATTCCATTAGTTGTTATATACTCAAAGGATTCTAAATCATTATACTATGAAGACACATGCATATGTATGTTTACTGCAGCACTATTCACAATAGCAAAGACTTGGAACCAACCCAAATGCTCATCAGTGATAGACTGGATAAAGAAAATGTGTCACATATACACCATGGAATACTATGCAGCCATAAAAAATAATTAGTTCATGTCCTTTGCAGGGAAATAGATGAAACTGAAAGCCATTATTCTCAGCAAACTAACACAGGAACAAAAAAACCAAACACTGCATGTTCTCATAAGTGGGAGTTGAACAATTAGAACACATGGACACAGGAAGGGGGATCATCACACACCAGGGCCTGTTGGGTGGTGGGGAGCAAGGGGAGGGAGAGCATTAGGACAAATACCTAATGCATGTGGGGCTTAAAACATAGATGATGGGTTGATAGGTGCAGCAAACCACCATGGCACATGTATACCTATGTAACAAACCTGCACGTTCTACACATGTATCTCAAAACTTAGAGTAAAATAAATAATAATAATAATATACTAGAAAAAAATAACTGATTGTTTTAAAAGTGTTTAGCATGTGCCTTGCCCCACACTTGCTCCTGCTCCCACATTGTGAGATGCTTAACTCCCCTTTGCCCTCTGCCATGATTGTAAGTTTCCTGAGGCCTCCCCAGAAGCCACGCAGATGCCAAAATCATGTTTCCTGTATAGCCTGTGGAACTGTGAGCCAATTAAATCTCTTTTTTTAAAAATTACTCAGTCTCAGATATTTCTTTATGGCAGCATGAAAACAGACTAATATGCTGTGAATTATTATAGATCATACAAATAGTGGAAGATATAGAATAAGGTATAGAATAACTCCTTTCAATTTTTAATTTGTTAGAAATACTATATTTTCCCCTTTCAACCTCAGTGTTAGGGAGACAGAAATAATTCAGAGCATGTGACTAAATTGGACACAATGATTAACAGAAAAGCATTATTTTCTTATACTTTTTGCCATGGTTTGAATGTGTTCCCCCAACAATCATATGTTAGAAATTTAATATCCAGTGTAACAGTGTTGAGAGGTAGGACCTCTAAGAGGCCGTTAGGCAGAGCCCTTATGAGTGGCTTAATGTTGTTATCTTGGGTGTAGATTTCTGATAAAAAGATGAGTTTGGTCCTCTTTCTTACTCTTCCTCTCATCCTCTCTTGCCCTTCCACCATGGGATGATGCAGCACAAAGGCCCTCATTAGATGCTGGCACTATGCTCTTGGACTTTCCAGCCTCCAGAACTGTGAGCCAAATATATTTCTGTTCATTACAAATTACTAGTGTGTATTATTCTGTTATTGCACCATAAGGCAGACTAAGACACTTTTAATATAAATTTCTTGTCATTCATTCTTTCTTTAGAAACATTGAGAATATGCAGGAATCTGGGTTATGAAGCCATTAAAAATGGAAGAAGAAAAAATGGATACAGTCATACACCACATAACAACATCTCAGTCAACAATGGACTGCAGATGAGATGGTGGTCCCATAAGATCATAATGAAACTGAAAAATTCTTATTGCCTGATGATATCATAGCCATCAAAACTTCCTAGTGCAACACATTAGTCATGTGTTTGTGGTGATGCTGATGTAAACAAACCAGCTGTGCTGTGCTACCAGTTGTACAGAAGGACAGCACATGCAATTATGTACAGTACATAATACTTGATAATAAATGACTATGTTACTGGTTTATGTACTTATCATTCCGTACTTTTTATCATTATTTTATAGTGTTGAACTTCTACTTACAAAAAAATGTTAACGCGTGAAACAGCCTCTGGCAGTTTCGTCAGGAGGTATTGCAGAAGAAGGCACTAATAGAAGGGATAACAGTTCCATGTGGGGTATTTCCCCTGAAAGCCTTCCCAGTGGGACAGGATGAGGTGGAAGACAGTGATATTGATGATTCTGACCCTGTGTAGGCCTAGGGCAATGTATATGTTTGTAGCTTAGTTTTTAAGAAGTTTAAAAATTTAAAATTTAAATAGATAAAAGCTTATAGAATAAGGATATAAACAATAAAATATTTTTGTATAGCTGTACAGTTTTTGTGTTTTAAGCTAACTGTTATTACAAAAGAGTCAAAAAGTTTAAAACAACTAAAAAGCTTATAAAGTAAAAATGTTACAGTAATATGAAGTCAATTTATTAAGAAAATTTTAAAAATTGGTGTAGCCTAAGTGTGCTTTGTTCATAGTCTACAGTAGTATGCAGTAACGTCCTGGGCCTTCATATTTACTCAACAGTCACTCATGGACTCACCCAGATCAACTTCCAGTTCTGCAAGCTCCATTCTTAGTAAGGGCCCTATACAGATGTGCTGTTTGCTTTTACTTTTAATCTTTCATACCATATATTTGCTGTCTCTTTTCTATGTTTAAATACCAAATACCAGTGTGTCACAATTGCTTTCAGTGTTTGGTAAAGTAATTGTGCTATATAGGTTTATTGCTTAGGAGCAACAGGCTACCCCAAAGAGCCTAGGTGTATTGTAGGCCATACCATCTGGGTTTGTGTAAGTACACTCTATGATGCTCACACAATGATGACATCACCTAACGATGCATTTCTCCAATTGTATCCCATTGTTAAGGGATGCATGACTCTATTTTGGTGACAGCTGTACAAATCTCAAAGAAAATTGGAGAATACTAGGACCAAGATGGAGGGGCTAAGAAGTTACAATTTGAGAATGCTTTTTCTCATTCATTCATTTAGTCAGTAATTTTTTATTCAGTGTCTACTGTGTCTAGTAATGTAGGCACTGTGGCTCACTGATGGCAAAACAGGCAGGGTCTTGCTGTTAAGTGCCTTGAGCACTGTAGGGGCATCATGATTCACTCATTCACCACTTCCTGCCAACCACCCTCCTGCTTCCTAAGATCCCTGCTCCTGTGAAGCTAGTGAGAATAGTCACAATACAGTTGATGAGAAAATAACTATATGGTATTTTAGATAGTGCTAAGAATTATAAAGAAAATAAAGCAGAGGCAATGATAGGAGTGACTGAAGTGAGCTGGATTTATGTGGGTACTTTAGACAGAGTGGTCAGGAAAGGACTTTCTGGGAAGGGATGTTTGCCCTGACATCCGAATGTTGGAAAGACGATAGCCCTGAGATTGGAGAGAATATTCTAGGCAGAAGCAAAAATGTAAGATCCCTGAAATAACTGTGGTCAGGTGCTGTGGACTGAATTGTGCCCTTCCCCAAAATTGATATGTTGAGGCTTTAGAGGCCAATGTGACTGTATTTTTGGCAACAGGGCCTACGAGGGTATAACTAAAGTTAAATGAGGTTGTAAGGCTGAGGCCCTAATACAATAGGGTTAGTGTCCTTATAAGAAGTGACACCAGGACTCTCTCTCTCTCTCTCTCTCTCTCCCTGCCACCCCCCATCCCCATGCCAAGTGGGGACACAGCAATTAAGCAGCCATCTGCAAACCAGAAAGAGAGGCCTCACCGAGAATCGAACTAGTGGCATTTTAATTTTGGAGGAAACCTCCAGAACCAAGAGAAAATAAATTTCTATTATAAACAGAAAGCCACCCAGTCTGTGGTATTTTGTTATGGCAGTCTGACTGGATTAAAACATCAGCTTTAGAATATATTTAAGATAGAGCTTACAGGACTTCCTAACAGATTAAATGTGCAGAGTAGGGAAAAAAGCGTCAAATATAACTTTGAGGGGTTTTTGCCTGAGTTACTGGGAAGATGTTGATGCATTATTAAGATGGGGATACCAGGGTTGGGGGAGAGAATATGTAAAGGGGAGGAAGCAGGATCAGGAGTTTCATTGTTCATTCACTAATGTTAAGATTTCTGCCTGCTGCTCATTGCCATGCCATTGGAGATATGAGTTAGGGCTCAGGGATAAGAATGGGAAGTTGGGAACCATCAGTATTCCCACTAGGTTTAAAGCTGTGGAACTGGGCAAGATTACCTAGTGAGACTTGTTGTTAGGGAATCGGTGGCATTCCAGCATTCTGAGAGAAACCAAGAGTAGCCAGTGAAATTAGAAGCTTGTGAGGCAGAGATAGCACAAAACCAAGAATGGTCCAATTGATGTTAATGCTGCTAAGAGGTTGAGTGAGATGAGAAAGGAGAATGAGGGCTGCATTTAGCCTATAGAGGTCACAGGGAAACTGGATAATAAGAGTTTCACTGGAATAAGGGGAAGCAAAAAAGCCTGTTTGGAAAGAGTGAA
Organism: Cebus imitator; assembly: GCF_001604975.1. NCBI lineage: Eukaryota > Metazoa > Chordata > Mammalia > Primates > Cebidae > Cebus > Cebus imitator. The sequence continues at coordinate 3,282,513 of NW_016107393.1, read as the reverse complement.
AATGGAATGTGAAAAGGTAGAGATAGGTTTTGTGTAGAATTTTGCTCCAATGAGGAGCAGAAAAAATGAAGCTGTAGGCAAAAAAAGTATGGGGTTGAGAGACAAACTTAAAAAATATTTTATGATGGAGAATTTAAAACATGTACAAAAATAGATCTACTAGTACAATAGCCTCAAAGATTTTGTTTTTTGTTTTTTGTTTTTTTTGAGGCAGAGTCTCACTCTGTCACCCAGGCTGGAGTACAGTGGTGCACTCTCGACTCACTGCAATCTCTGCTTCCCAAGTTCAAGCAATTCTTCTGCCTCAGACTTCCGAGTACCTGGGATTGCAGGCCCACCACCATGCCCAGCTAATTTGTGTATTATTAGTAGAGATGGGGTTTCACCATGTTGGCCAGGGTAGTCTCAAACTCCTGACTTCAGGTGATAAGCCCACCTCAGCCTCCCAAAGTGCTAGGATTACAGGCATAAGCCACCATGCCCAGCCCATCAATAGTTTTAAGAGTTAACAATCTTGTTAATTTACACTGCTATGCACTTAGCTACTTCCACATTTTATGGGGGTAGAGGCATATGCTGTCTCACTATGTTGCCAAGGCTAGACTTATACTCCTGGGATCAAGCAATTCTCCCACCTCAGCCTCCTGAGTAGCTAGACTCAAAGACACACACCACTGCACCTGGCTGTATTCCTATATTATTTTGAAGCTAATCCTAAATATCACTAATTTTCCTAGAAACGTTTGAAGACTGTATCTCCAAAACATGAGGACTTTTGTAATCAATATAATCTTGATAACCTTATGACACCTATAAACAACTGATAATAATTCCTTAATATCAAATGACCAAGATAGGGTTCAAAGTTCTAATTGGCTCATGAATTTTATAATTTTGTATGATTTGTTTGAATTTTCAAACAAGATGCCACCATTGAAATCCCTTTTGGCTTTTATTGCTATGTCTTCTATAAATTTATTAGTCTATAAATTCTCTCTTCATCTTTTTTTTCCCCTTGCAATTTATTTTTGAAGAGACTAAATTGTTTGTTGGTAGTTTCCTATGGTCTAGATATTTGTCTTAGCGTGTTTTTACTGCTATAATAAAATATCTGAGACTGGATAACTTATAAAAAACAGAAATTTATTTCTCACAATTCTGGAAGCTGAGAAGTCCAAGATAAAGGCACTGGCAGGTTAGATGTCTGGTTCCATCATGGCGCCTTCTGTTTCCTCTGGAAAGGAGGAATGCTATGTCCTCACATGGCAGAGAAGCAGAAAGAAGAGAACCTACTCAGCCAGTCTTTTTTATAGCAGCATTAATTCACTTTCCAACACTTGTGCATTGGTATTAAGTTTTTAAAACATGAATTCAGGGGGACACATTCAGACTGTAGCAGAATTTCACATTAAACTTCTGTTTTTTTTTTTAATATGTTCCTCTTCTTTTGTATCTCCCCAGCATAAACAGTTGGATAAAAAATTTGGATCAGGTTCAGGTTTAATTTTGGGGGGGCAAGATTATTTAATAAGTGGCGTGTTTATCCATCAAGAAGAACATAATGTTGGTTGCTGCTCTTTCTGTGGTGTTAGCAGCCATTGATGCTCAATGCTCAAATATATTAATTCATTAAATATTTCAAAATGGTGACATTTTAATTCTATCCTTCCTTCTTCATTTATTAATTGGAATACTTCATTATTTATTTGCTTAGAGTTTAAGAAAGGCAGAATAAACATTGAGGTTTTTTTCTTTAACAGTTTTATGATAGTTGATAAGTTATGTAGTATCCTCTAACAATTACCAATTTTTAAAATATTGAACTCATGAATTTAAATATATTTAATGTGTTTTAATATGTTGAAATTATTATCCTTATTGACACTCACATCATTTCTGTTTGTGTGCAGGAAAGCTTCTTCAATTTGCTATCCTTTGACATATCTTCATAGTTTATTACAGCTTTCTTGTTATCTGGTATAACAAGGTATTCTTGGCTCACCTTGTAGAATTACTATCTTAAATCTGGAATCATCTATTTCTCCAAGGAGAAGAATTTCTATTTTAAATGAGAGAAGTGGAAGCGTATTTGTATATTGATGGAGCTAATTCAATTGAGAGGAGATAATTGCAGAAGCAAATTCCTTGAGTAAGGGAGAGAGGATGGGGTAAATGGAAGCCGGGGCCTTAGGTTGGAAGACAGACAGCTCATTATTGTAATAGTCCATTGGGCAGAGCAAAATGCTATAGAAATGTAAGTGCCATATGGATGACTAGGCAATAAAATGTTGCCTATAATTCTAGGTTAAATCATCACATTTCCCACTCATAAATTCTTTTTTGTTTTTCTATAAATAAACTCCACAATCAAGAAATCACCAAATGTATAAATAGCAATGCACTAATTTTTCTAGTTTGTCCATAGATTGTCAAGAATTATTTAAAACTCAAAAATACTTAAACATTAAGAACAAAAATTGTTTATTTCTAATTATTTTTCTTTTAATATACAAACTGGGTATTTATTCTTGATATGTTTGAAAAACTGATGGTGTGGTTTATTTGCTTTTGCAAGCTTGAATCATGACCATAGGAGAATCTTGCTTTAAGCCACAAAGTTCCCAACTAATGAGTGTCCTTGACATACGAACGGCCATCCCACCTTGTCTGACTTGGCTAAAGAGTTCTCCCCTCTTCTTTTTCCTTATAATCATCCCTTTCTTTGCAGAGTCTACAGCATATCCCCTTTTCCTCATTTCCTTCTCTGGTCTATAATATCCATTCCACTACATTATTAATGCTGTTGAAGATTGCTCAGATATAAAAAGTGTGAACTCTCTTCTCTCATCCTTAGGCCTATTATAGATATACTAAATGAGATTGTTACTCTCTCTCTTCTCACCACCAGAGTCCTTGTTTCCTACATTTTTGTCCAGCTGGATGGGAAGGCAATTTTGAAGAGACAGGATGACTTTAAGTCATATCGAAGTCTGAAATTTGTTAGTGCATTTCAAGCAGGGGACTAAAAAAGAGGGCCTTAGGGCAAGACCCTGAAGATGGAACTAGATAGGAAAGAAAAAGAGAAATATAGCGAGTAGAAGAGTGCTGCTGGTAAATTTTGCAGTTTCAAAGTATTGCTTATTACCAGCCAGCAAAGATTGCAAGAGGAAAGAATTCTCCATTCTCTTCATTCTTCATTTAACATCCAAGGCACTCTGGTCCCAGGATCCTGAAACTGATCTACTTGTTAATGGTACTAATACATTGCAGGTCACTAGCATTAGAGCTTAAAAGAATCAGTTTGGAAAACTTGACTGAAACAATTTTGATGGAAAAATTTTATTCCAATTTTTCAGTAATCAATTTTCAACCCATCTTTGGAACCCAGCATAATCCTAAATTGTAAATACATACATGAGCTGTATGTCAAGTTGAATTTTCAAACTACAATTAGTATCTAATCACTCAGTTTTCAGAAGTATTGACCCTAATATTCCTTTAAAACAGGAACTTCAGTATTTGTTTCCAGACCATTAACTACTTGATAGAGAATCTAGGGGTGAGTTAAGCAGTCTAATGCACAAAAGTTGAAAATTGTTAGACAAAGATAAGTGATAAATAAATGTTAAATAAATTATAAGGAGATATGAATATAGAATTGATTTATTGATCGATGTATCTTAGGAACAAATCTATTTGTGAAAGTGAGGTAGCGTATTAATTGCTCACCAGGCACATAATATAATTTTGTTGGTGGTGTTGTTACAGGGAATAACCAAGTATTTTCCTCTTACAACATGAAATACTCACCAATATTTCTTCATCCCACTGTACAGATTTATCTGCCTATTACTTCATATGCTTCATTGAAATGTTTATATATATATATATATGCATGCTAGTTATGAGAGAAAGTTTAGTGTCACTCTATCCCATATATCCCAGAGAGTTATTAAAATTTAATGAGCATCAGTTGGTGATAAATCCTAGAGTAATAATTTAAAACAAGATAGCAAAGTAAGGCAATTATCCAGGTACTTCAGGAAAATGTAAAATTGTTTTGCTTAATGCTTCTACATATTGTTTAAAATTCCCTCTCAGATTTAATCTAATATTTACGCCCCTGAGTGATTTGAGTGAGACAGAATGATTGGCATTCTGGGAAAAGTCTTTGAGCATAGACCACTCTGTTTAGTGAAGGTAATTCTTATATCGGTTTGTAGGATTGAAAGAGGACGAAGCTGGAGTGTTGGAGATGAAATAGAAGACTCTTGCATTTGCCTAATGAGGAGGAGATGAGGCTCTGAATTAGTGTAGGAGCAATGGAAATGGAAAGAGGGGGTGGTTTCTAGATTTTATGGGGGTAGGATTGTGATTGCCTAGTGACAGACTAAGGAACACAGGGATGGGGGTGATGCAGAAGCCTCCCACATTTATGCAGAGAAAGAGAAAGGAGAGTTAGAGGAAGGTATTGGGAAGAATAAAATTTGAAGAAAGCCACACAATGTCTCGGAAGTCAAAGGAGGAGAGGGCTTCAAGAAGGAGGTCAACAGAAACAAATGAATCGGAGAAATACTGTTAGAGGAGAACAAAGAAGACACATATATAATTTAACAATTAGAAAGTTGGTGTTAGTTTTTAATAATGTGATGAGACTCGAAGCCAGATTGTATCAGGTTGAGGAGTAAAAGTAGTGTTAGCTTGGAGGAAACAAGAGTAAAGAATGATTTTTGAGAAGCAGTGATGAAGTGTAAATGAGAGCAGGTTATAACCTTTAGGCAGAATAAGTTTGGGAAGATAGTTTTATTAGGGTAATGGAAGCAGATTCTAAAGATATAATGAAGAGGTGGAGCAGTAGTCTTTTATGTTGGTGACCCCCTGTGAACTATATCTCCTGGGACTCATTCCCTGTGTACTCCCCTCCCCTTGAATTTGGGATGGCCCTTTGACCAACAGAATGCGATGCTCCTGGACAGGCTTCAAAACCAAGATATTAAGAAGACCTGGCAACTTCTGCTTCTTCTGCTCTTGCATTCTGGAAGAAGGCAGCTGCCAAAGAAGAAGTCTGACTACCTGACACCACCCTGCTGTGGAGAAAACCTATGCTATCTATGTGGAATCACCACATGGAGAGAAAGATGTCCAGGCAGCCCCCAATTGTTCAAGGCATCCCAACTCAGGCACCAAACACGAGTGAAGGAGCCATTTTGCATTTCTCAGCTACAGAAGATGCCATATGATCACAGAGAAGCCCCCACCCTGCCTAAATTGCAGACTTAAAAGGAAATAAATGTTGTTTTAAATGCTGATGGTTTTGAGGGATTGATAAGCAGCAATATGTGACAGCAACAGGTGATTTTTAAAAATACGGTTGTTGGATAGGGAGGTATGAGGGATGGAATAAAGCCCCAAAGAAGATGAGTCGGGGTTAGGGTCATAAGATCCGGTGGAAGAACTGGTCATCTTGGAAATGAGTAAGGACACTGCCTTTTCTGAAGCAGAAAGAATTGAGGGTAGGGAGGGTAAAAATGAAATTAAAATTAGATATGGATGGGAGGAAATTGGACCCGTCCAAGTTAGACAGTGAGGAATTATGTTGCGAATGAAGGCCGCACAAAGAAGCTGAGAGCTGCAGAGGAGGAAAAAAGATTGTGAGTGGAATAGAGATTCACTCTGAGACGAGTAAATGGATGGCAGAGAGGCTGTAAGAGCCGCAGTGAGTGTGATAGTCATGAATTTGTGATGAGGCCAATCAACAAGGCTCGGTGATTATTTGTACCCATCCTTACTGAGATTGGCTTCCTTCAGTGATTAAAACTGTTTAGGTAGGTTACCAGCCATTCCACTCGGTTTAGGAGATTTGGATGCCAGTTATATTAGCAAATAGAAAAAATATATATAGCCCAGTTGAAACTTTTGAGTATTTCAGGTTTTTCAAAGACCCTTCCCAGTTTTGTATTTAAAAAAGCATGGCCCTGTTTCTTGCCCATTTGCAATACTAAAAATGATTTTCATTAGCAATTGCTGAATCATATACCTGAGATTACAGACAATGCTATTTATACTAAAGAAATTGAGTGCACATCTATTTTAGCTTCCTGCCCTATTTTCATACTTTTATCCATTTGGATTTTTTGTCCCATATGTTGTCCTCAGCACCATCTTAAGCTGCTGTCTAGTTATAGCTCAAAAAAGCTTCCGTTCCAAATGGGGCTTTATTTCAGTGGGCAGAGGGAGGGCTGGGGGCTGTACTTTCTTTCAATCTATTACTTAACTGACAGATATTGTGAAGATTAATTAGTCAATTCTTGAAAGTTCTCTGTGGTGGCAAAATGAGAGTTAGTTTTTATACCTGAGAATTGTAGACCAACTGGTTTTGTAGCTCCTTATATGGAAGATAAACTCCTGGAGAGCTTTGGAATGTGGAAAGCCAAGGCTGAAGTGATCCAATGACTTTAAGACACTAATAGGAGTTCATGATATCCCCATATCGCTACTGAATAAAATTCAGTAGCTTCTACCTGATCCATTGCCTCCTCTTGACCTCCAGAGGCTCCCTGCTCTCTGACCCCTCTTACTTTCTGAGGCTCAAATTCGTGATTAGCTTGATGGCTGGCTTTGAACTCTGGGTCCTATTTATTTTCCTGCCAGGACTTGTCTTGGTTCTTTCAGTTCTGGCTGCTCAGTCTTACTCTATGATAGGCTGCAATCAATGGATATGAAGTTTCAGCCTTTCATACACCTCTCACCAACTAGGATGTGGCCCCACAATGAGGAAAGAACTTGCTAAGATGCAATATCCATTGACCTGTGCCATGCAATGCCTAGTTGGCTAAACAAGGGAGTGCTCAGTGACATTCAGGTAAGTTTAGCAGCTACTAATTAGGTTTGTTCACCAGAAAATCCCAATAGGCCATTTAAATGTGACAAGACAACACAGGCTGTCACGTTAGGGTTTATGATTAATGTTCCAATTGCATTCAGTAAGGAAATTTAGGTTAGAATTCATTACTGGCTCTTTCATTCATTAGCTAGCAACTGATTTAGGATTTCTTTAGGTTCATACCTATTTGCTAAAAGTTAATACACATTAAGACAAGCATAGAATCACTATCAAGTTAAATAAATGACAACCTAAAGGAAATTGAAGTTATACATCATGTTATTTGCTATGGAAAAATAAGCTAAGCATTTCAATGGAAACAAAAACAAAATTTCTTTTTTTCAATCCCAGTCAAAGTACATGTTAAATACATTGGAAAGGAGAAAATAGTATCAAACAAATCTACAGCTTGGAAACTGGATTGGCATCAGCATAGCTAGAAAATTCAGGCCAAGTTTGAGATATGCTAAAAACCAAATTTCCTAAAGGGCTGGGGACTTTGGCATGCAGTATTGAGCAGTTAAATTCTGGAGCTGTTTCATTTGTGCCAGGGACTTACCATCAGCGACATCAAACTTGCATAACTACATTGCAGTTTTACTACTGAAAATAAACTTTTCTTGGCCTGAAAATATGCAGAAGGTAAATGGCAAGAAGATGTCAAAACTGCTGTGCAGAAAGCTTAAGGGAAACATTCATAGGATGAAGCTTGAGCATAAAGAACTCCTCAAAGACATCTGGCAGAACAATTTTCCTGTAAGAGGTAGCCATTACCTGGTTTGAAACAACAAACCAAGCAAACTTACTTCATGTGAGGCCTTCCAAAATGATAACTAGCAAGAAGGATGCCCCAGAGATCATAAAGTGAAAAATGATGGTCATCAATAGCAAACATGGAGACATTTAATTCCTGTTATCTGATATGAAAAGACAACTTTTAATACAACGCTTGGAGTAGGTGCTTTTATGCTCCATGTATACACCCTGTTCTGGGCAAAGGTGCTCTTTCTCTCAGCTATCTAGGACACCGGCTGCTGACAAGTCAGAGCTGATTCCCTCACCCTCTGTTGAAAAGAGCTGCCTTGCCCATGGTTATGTCCCCTCCACAGCCCATATCTAGTGACTGGTACAAAGGCCTCCTCTCCCCTGTCTTGATTCAGGACAACTCTCAAGGGCCATCCCACCTTCATATTTTCCCTGCGGTACTGTGGAGGCCTCTGTTGCAACTGCTTGGAACTTGGATAATCATCCTGCTTTTCTCACGCTCAAAAGGTGTTGCTGAGAGCTAACACAATAAACCACTCTCAGGCAAATCTCTGTCTCAGCGTCTCTTTCCCCAGAACTTGATCTAAGATAATGTTAATTGGATACTAACACTGTGTGATGGGACAGAAATGGTCAATGTACCATTGTTTCCAGCCTTCCTTTCCCCTACTCCTCTAAAGAGGAGTCATTCTTTGCCTGTTTCATTTCTTCCCCTGAGCCACCTTCTAGGAGCAGCATGCTGCATTGCAGAGTTTCTATAAAAGGGGAAAGGTGGTAGGGAGAAAGATTAAAGTGCTGATGGGATGAGATGCAGGAGAAGCTACGGCAAATAATAAAATTATTTGGGCTTAAAAGAAGATTTTATAAGAAATATCACTGTGCACAACATGACGAATTGAATTGTTGGGGAAATTAATTTTTGTGGCTTGACTGCCATTCCATTCTGAGGTTGGATTACATGGGTCACAATTTTTAAGCTTAATATTTTAATATAAGTGATTTCAGCTTTGGGTGTGAGTAATTACACCAGCAAAGCCATTATTTTAGGTGTTTAAAAATAGGTAAAGTTGTATATAGTCTGATCTATATTCTTTTTATTCTATGGATTTAAATCAACAAAAAATAGATTTATAGGGTCCATGATTTTAACCAACAGGGTTCATAATAAGATAAAAATAATTAAATAATGTTTTTCAACCCTAATAATGACAGACGTCTAAACCACTATTAAAACATCCAAGTGTCAGCCATACACATATGGGAGCTTGAATGGTAGTATGACGGTCTATGGGAATTTAGGGACAGGAGGGTAAAGACACTCTAGAAATCAGCACTTTAGATATTTAGTAAGTTACAACTATTCTAATGTCCAGTGCCAATGGCACATAAGTATAATTGGTCAGAAATCTGTTCAGGATGGAGTAAAATGCAAGAGCATGTGAAGCTAAGTAGAAGTCTCTTTCCTATCAGACTCACAGCCCAGGGACCATGTCCTTATTGGGCTCTCTTCAATTGGTTTTGGGTTGGTTGTGAGTCATAGCATCCTGAGTCACAAGACAGATCTTTTTTTTTTTTCTTTCTATTAAAAAAATAGGAGTAGTTAAGAATTATTAGCCAATTTTTCTCAAGATTAAACATTTCTCAAGAATATTTCTTAAAAATATACATGAGTATCCTTGGTGTTACACATAGGACAAGTACTCTAAGTATTTCTAATTTCAGAGAACTGATAATCATCATAAGCTTCAAGTAAATCTACCAGTTGCTTCAATTTGTCATCCTTCAACTTGTTCTTTCAAGGCCTAATAGACAAGCTTTCCTCTTAAAGATCTCTGGCTCTTTGATTCAGTTGTAAAGACTCCAAATTCAGGGTTGCAGAGCTTACTGGAGAAACTTAGGACAGGAAAATTCAACATCTTTTCCAGAGGAAAGGATAGAGAGTGGTGGGTTGCCCATGTCCCGTGTACCTTCAAACCCACACAGAGATCCATTAGGCTATTCTTGAAACTGGTCCCATTTCTGTCCTATGCCAATGCCCCTGGCCACCTGTGAAGTTGACCTCAGAAATCAATATCTATAACTTTTAATTTTATCTGAAAAATTTATTTTGGAATCCAAAATTTTAAAAATTGTATCAGAAACATTGACATATACTTTTTGTAATATTATTTAGTACATAATAGGTGTTTATGATTCAGAACAGAAATATGTAGAGGGTTAATCCTTTGAATCTTACCATTCTTTTTAAAAAGTTTATAGTGAGGTACAGCGTATGTAAGCACAAATAAGTACTTTATAAGTGTATAATGCAAGGAATCTTCACACAAGAAACACACCTGGTTAAAGAAACAGAACATTCTCAGCACCCAGAGGCCTCTGTCCTCCTAGTTCCTGCCCTGCACCAAAGATACTACTGTCCTGACTTTTCACTCCTTAGGTTGGTTTTGAGTGTTTTTTGTTTTTGTTTTTCTTCTTGCATTGCACATAATTGGATGCAAAAAAGATGTGTGTTTGGTTTCTTTTTTCACTGCGTATTATTATATTTGTAAGACTTACTCTTATTGCTGCATGTTGCTGTAGATCATTCATTCTTATTGCAAGTATTCCATTGTATGAGAATGCAACATATTGATACCTTCTTCTAGAAACATTGTCTCTATAACCAGCCACAAAAATCTAATTTCCTACATATGGATATAGAGTGGACTAATAGATATGGAAGGGTGAGACGGTGGGAGGGAGAGAAAGAGAAATTAATTAATGGGTACAATGTACATTATTTGGATGATGACTTCACTAAAAGCCCAGACTTCACCACTAGGCAGTATATCCACATAACAAAGCTGCATTTGTATCCTTTAAATTTATACAACGTTTTAAAAAATCTAATTCTCATTGTTTTGTCTGAATCTCTGGAGCTACTCAATGCTCTGGGATGGGGTGGGGGCATTAATCTTCCTCAGGCTTTTTACCCCTTTATGACCAAAAAGACATTCCAGCCCACTTTGTAAACCTAGAGTTGCATTTTCAAAACAGTAGTCCCTGCTCATATGTGACTATTGAGCACTTAAAGTCGGGGAGGTGGCTGTCATTATACTACGATTTCAGATGTGCCGCATATGTAAAATACACACTGGATTTCAAAGATGTGCTACGAAAAATAGTCAATATTTTTTATATTGATTACTTGTTGAAATAATGATTTGGCTCTGTTAGAATAAATAAAATATATTCTAGCATTAATTTCACTTTTTAAAATTTAAAAATGTGGCTACTTGAAAATTTAAAATGAGATAGATGATACTCATTATTTTTTGTGGAGGGTTGTGTTGATCTAGATCACTATCTTATACAGGTGGCTTAGTTATTATTATTATTATTATTATTATTTTGCTAAAGCTAGAATGTTAGACCAGGTGATCTCCCAAGTTTTTTGTTCAAAAATTATCTGAAGGTCCACGTGTCACTGGAGCAAATACACATAATGCCCAATTACCACTTGTGCAATTTGAAGTTGGGCCAAGTGAGAACCAATGTGTACCTGCATAGGATGTGGGCACTACACATATGCTTCATGTTGCCAATGACCATGGGTAATTACATTAAGCACTCATACCACTTTAATTAAAACTCTGAAAAGAGATGTTGATTACAGAAGTATATGAGGCTAAAATTCATGAGAGACTTCACATTTTGAACCTCCATAGGGAAACCAGTTTTCACTTCACTTAACAGTGTTTATAGCTGCTGTTGGTTTATATGGAACACGTGGCAGCTAAAGTTCAAACAATTTACATATAGCAATATAATTTATATGGAGTCATTTTGCAGGCCAGCTGAATAATGAAAGTGTCAATTAATTTTAAAGTTTTTAGACATGTGTTTAGGTTTTATCATTCACAGGCTGCATCTCAGATCAATTCCAAACATTCAAATTAAGGTAGTCTCACAAGTCCCACTGCCATAAAGAAATTAAGATAATCCTAGTGAAATAGGAATATATATGTAAGAATTCCTACCAATGTGACTGAATTCCATATTCCACTCATATGAGAGGTTTTATTCTGATATATTGCTTTTAATCTGGTAGAATTGAGGACTGTTGAGAGTTTCACCAAGCAGGTGAATTTTTTAATCTTTGGGTACATCCAAGTTTTTATATTTTTTAGTCACGTTCATATTCTTCGCTAGTGTCGTTACTTATTGCTGACAAATACACACACATGCCTCTTATCTTTAAAGTCAGGAGGCCTTTAAATTATTAACAGCCTATAGAAATATGGCCTCTTCGTTGTGCATTATATTATGTTTCAGATCCCCCATTGCCCTAATCCTTTAATTAAAACTGGTGCAATTTAAGTAATTGCAATGATGTTTTCATGATTCTATATTTTAATTGCATTTAAATGATGAATATTTGATGCCATATATTTGTCAGACAAATAGGAATTAGTGTCCTAGTTCCCCAAAGACAGTTACCACAAGTTAAACTAGGGAGGCTTTGATTAAAAGAATTAGGAAATTAGGCACAACATGTTAATGTATCCAAGGGGCAAATTCAAGGACTTCATTATAAATACCTTTGTGGGAAAAAGAAAAACCATGCTGATTTCAGAAAGGATTTAAAATTGAACAGGCCTCAAGTTTTCATCAGGAAATGATCTGGTTTTAGAATCCCCATTATTTTTTAAGCTGCTTTGGGGACTGTTTTAGAAACAGCCTCAGCTTCTGGAGAATGAACCTCTAAGTAAAGCACTGACTAGAATTTGTTTTTCTGTCATTAGATCTTCACATAAAATCAGCCCATTAAAGTCCTTCTTGTCATCTTGAGGAGGAATAGAAAACATTACTTTAAAGCAAGAATGGAATCAGAGAAATGGATGCCCTGGGTGCTCCTTTGTCCCTGTCCTTGTCACATGCAGAGCAGCCTGCCATACCAGTGAAGTTCTCACAAGGCCACTGAAGACAGGAAGCAGAGGACGCAGTCATTTGGCATTCTTCTGCAGGCACCAAATGATTGTCTACACAGAATTCAGAAGTGGTACAGCGGGAAAGACCCTAGAGGTCATCGGATCCCAACTGCTCTCCTTATGAGGATGCTGAGGTAGCACTCTCGTTACTGGCAAAGCATGACCTGCTTGTAAAGTACACAAAGTCACAGGCAGTGAAATGCGCACACACACTCCATACACACATGTGAGCATTTCCACCCCCGACACTCCCACCCCTGTCCCCTGTTGTCAGTAAATTCTCCCAGGGTGGTATGTAGAGAAGAGGGGAGGGGACTCTTTACATGGACCTGGGCCTGTCCTTTGAAAAACAACTCCTGTGAAATCCTCCTGAGGAAATTTTTCAGACCCAGTGATGCAGTCTTGAGGGGCGGGAGACAGCTCATCTATCTTAAGCCCACAGTTGTCGTTAATGTGTTTTACAAAAAAGAAGGATGTGTAACTTTTTTATCAGCGTTGTCTGCGGCATAAGGGACCCAGGTTTTATTCATTTGCAATTTATACACTGCCTACTTCCAGACGGGCCACGTGTTTGGGTTTGTGCTGCCTTCTCTTTAGCACCCACATACGCACAGGAAAGACTCACCTGGAGAGCGCAGTTGTTAACTTTCAGCAGCCCTAGGAGACGACTCCAATTTTCAACAGCAAATTGATACTATTGTCTGTTTCAGGAATGAAATTTTCAATCAAAAATATCCCCACCCTATTTTGCGATCACTTGAGCCTTCGAGGTTTGATTGAAAAGGCCAAACTTTTGGGCCACCCCTGCAGCCCTCTGCTGTATATTGCTCTCCCACTTCTGCTTTTCTCATCTCCCAAGTCTCCACCCCCCTCGTTCCCTCTAACACAGGATTTCTCAGCCTCTGTGCTGTTGGGGCTGGATAATTCTTTTTTGTGGGAGATGTCCCCTGCAATGCGGGATGTTTGCCACAATCCCAGCCTCTACCCCCGGGATTTCATTAGCACCCCCACCTCCAGTCATAATAACAAAAAATGTCACGGTGGCGCATGCCTGCAATCCCGGCACTTTGGGAGGCCGATGCGCGCGGATCACGGGGTCAAGAGATTGAGACCAGCCTGACCAACATGGTGAAGCCCTGTCTGTTTTAGCCGGGTGTGGTGGCACAGGCCTGTAGTCCCAGCTACTCGGGAGGCTGAGGCAGGAGAATTTCTTGAACCCGGGAGACAGAGGTTGCAGTGAACCGAGAGGGTGTCACTGCACTTCGCCCTGGTGACAGAGCGAGACTCCGTCTCAAAAAAAAAAAAAAAAAAAAATGTCTCCAAGCGTTGCTCTCACTCAGAGCCACTGCTCACTGTGCGGGGAGGGGCTGACTGTATAATCCATGATGCTGCATAGGTATAACCTGTGCAGTACCTGCGCCACACCTCACAGACTCTCTAGGGATGTCCAGCAAGAAATTCACCATGTTCCTTTCCTGGTCTCTATGGCAGTGGTGTTTTTGTGTAGCATGCTAAGAATTTCTCTGATGAGGCTGTCCTCATTAAGGACAAGAAGGATCTCCAGAGAGCTGTAGATTATTAAAGGAACTGGAGCATGGGTACCTTTATCAGAGGATCCCCCCTCTCCTTTCTGCCAGTGATGGAGCACTTCTTAAGCCGGCTGACCCCTGAGTCGCATCAGAGAAGAGGAAGATTGCTTTGTACCTAGGGGCCTAGTTCTTGGTTCCAGGGGCTGACCCACTTCCCTGATGGTAACTCAGCTCACTCTTAAAGGCATTGGGGATACATTTGTTGGGGAAAAAAAGCTGTTCACCCTCTAATACCATGGATTGTAAATATTTCACATCCCAATGAGTAGAAGCTACCAGTACTGCTTTGTCAAACCAACTGATTGTTGATTTCTATCATCCTAAACAAATTATCATTTCCTTCCTAGCTAACTCCTTTGGTGAGAACAAGGAGTTCACAAACCAGTGCAGCTAGAGAAGAGGGTGTGTGGAACAGGAAAAGCGTGGGAGAAGCATTTTGCAGTTTATTAAAATATCAGCACCTGTTTTTTTATTTTTTTGATACAAAAACAAAAAGCAATGCATATATGCATATTTAAACTCTTCTGTCTTCTGGACCATTTCCCAGTAGTGAAGATTTATATTTTATGAGCATTTATATATATATATATATATATATGTTAATATATATATATGTTAATATATATATGTTAATATATATATGTAAATCTATATTATATAAATATATATGTTAATATATATATATATTTCAGTGTTTAAGCTCAAATTCACAGGGCTGTTGGTAGATTAGCAGGTACACAGATGAGAAAATATTAGCAGGCAGAATCATTTTCTTCCTACTCTCCTTAATTTCCCCCTTTACATGCTGGAAAAGAGCGTCAGTGCTTACAAAGAGATTTTAGAGGCCATTCCAGGTGAGTGCAATGAATAAATGGTAGGACAGAAGAACACCCACTGATACAAAGAGGGGAAAAAAGCACCTTTTTAAAATGGCTAGATCTGTTTGCATAACTCAGCGTTTCTCCTCCTGGGGCCAGGGCTCCTAGCAGGGTCACAGAGATGCTGGCGAAGGGTCATGGAGACTGCGCCTGAAGGGGACCTCCTGCAGCTGTTTGATGGTAACATCTCCAAAGGCAGAGAGTCTGAACTGAATTCCGTCACTAGTTCCTTTTCCCAGCTCCAGCCTTCTGCTTACTCTGATGTCAGGAGGGACATTAGAGTCTGATTATTGAATTGTAAACTGTAGTATGTTTATAGTAAATGGAGACAGTAAAGCTGTACCTCCGAAGTCTGAAAAGATGTTAACAAATCTAAATATGAGAAGTTTTTAGCCCTTTTGAAAAAGAAGGGGATTTTTCTTTTAAAGTAGGTATTATGAATCCCAACTCCATGAAGCCATCCAGTTTCATGGGATTATATAACCCCCTTGAAATTCAAAACATGCACTTTCCTGAACCAGGTACTGTATCTTTTATTCAGTTCTCTAAAGGGTTTGTAATTGTTGAAAGGTTGAGAACCACTGCCTCAGCAGCAGCTATGATGTTGCTATCTTTTGTCTAGGATTTTGGCTTGTTTCTTATCGTGTGTGTGTGTGTGTGTGTGTGTGTGTGTGTGTGTATGTGCGCACATATGTGTGTTTGGTTTTGAGTTTTCTTAGAGTTTCATTGGTGTTTCTCTATGAGATGTTTTCTAAGATGATGAGCCAATTTGAGGTTAAAGGTCCCTGGGGTCTGAATTCTTAACTTTTATTGTTTTAGGTCCTGTAGAAAGTTTTTCCTTTGAAATTCAACCATGACTTCCTGTGCAAGACAATGCTGGACTGAGAAAGAATCTTGGGTGGTGGGGAAAGAGATGGACAACTAAATATATAGGGTGTGCAACCACTTTTGTATCTTTCTTTAAATGGGCCTGAGATAACTGATTTTCATCTGGTTTTCTGTTAAGATTGCTGCCTTCATGGAAGAGGTGTGTACATTAAATGTGATACCCAGAGTAAGGAATTGAGACTGAAATGACCAACTGAGGCCAGGCCTGCAAAACAGGGCTTTGCCCTCCCATACTACTGTCCTCGGTCACAGCATCTCTATTCCCTTGGATGCTGAAGTCCTGAAACTGGATAGGGAAAAGAATCAATCTCCTCTTCTTTAAGAGGAGAATGATTTTTCACCAGCTCATTCTCTGAAGCCAAAGGCCTCACTCCATTTTGACACCCTAGGCACTGGTTTGCTATGGGGCCTCTTGCACTTGTTCCCTTTGTCTGGAACACTTTTGCCTCAGGAAGTGGCACAGCTCATTCACATCTTTCAAATTATGACACAGAAGTCACTTGCTGAGGGAGTTCTTTCCTGGATGTCCTAGTATGTTGAAGTTTATCTTATATTTTATATTTCTCTTCCCTGATTTATTTTTTCTTTAGCACATATCATTATTTTCTCTATTCTATATTTTACTTATTCATGTGTTATCTAGTAGAACTCTGGCTCCACTAGAATGTAAACTCCATGAAGGCATGAATGTTTTGTTTAATCCTAAAATAATGGCACATAGAACACTGTCTGGTTCATTGTAGGTAATCAATCGATAGTCTTTGAATGAATAATACCAGGAGATCTGGGGGTAAAACTTGCTTGTAAAAAGAGTACTATATGACTTTTAAATCCTATGATTCTGTGATCAGGCAATCAGATTAATCAGGCAGACTGGTGTAAATGGTTCCATAGCCCCTCTGTCTACATCTATCAAAGCACTTGTTACCCACGTACCATAATCTTTAGGCTGGCTGTTCACTTTACCAGGTTAAATTCTGCCAGAGAATGAGGATTATGTCTTTAACTCTGAAAAGAAGCCCTCAGCATATAGGTATATAGCAGATGCTCAGTAAATATGAAAAAGATGAGTGAATGAAAAAAATACAAAACACGCTAAGAACAGCCATTGAGGCAGATGTGAATATTCCATCAAAGGATAGAGAAATCCTTGGTAAAATACATCCTCATTTGTTTTGATTTAAGAAATTCCTTGGAGAGATGCTATTCAGAGTAGGGACAAAACTGTGATCTCTGAAGAAATATCTGGAAAGAAAATTAGGCAGGACAGACAAATAACCTTGGATCAGGCTCAGACAGAAGTGCTCAGGGTGCAGAATGAAATTTGCAGCCATGAGAGGAGCCAGAGTGAGAGGTGGAAATAAAAATTCAGGTGATTTGATGGGTGTAAACCATCTTGGAGCAGTTTTCTGAGCTGTGGTAAGTAACAAGGGTTAGAATCTTAAGAAAAACAGTGGAGGTGATTCCAGGGTGATTTCCGAGCAGGTCCTGGTTTCCACAGTGGCTTTAACCTTTAACATAAAGGTTTTGATATTCCATCTTTCACATCCACAAAGTGCTCATAACCCTCGTGGTATATAACTTCCAGATCTGAATCCACTGCTTTGGGCTAAGAAGACATACAGACAAGAGACATATGCAGGTGAATTTTTCAGATTTTTCAGTCTCATCTTCATTAGACCTTGAGCCCTGATACATCATGGTTGGTACATTTACTCGAACTAGTGGATTCTGGAGACTTAGCCATCATCTAACCCAGTCTTACAAACAGTCTTGCAAAAGTGATGTATTTAACCAAAATTTCATGGTAATTTTATTATAAAAGTACACCCACAATTAGCACATCTACTGTCCTCCAATCTCTCCAGCATTATTATTTATATCTTTGCAAATGGCATTTCCTTTAGAAAATATGAAGTTATCCATCACTTTCCTTCTATAAAATTGTTACTTGTGTTTAAAAAACCTAACACCTTTTATCCTGCTCTCTTGGAAAGAAAATATTCACATAACCAAAGCGATCAAGATTAAGAAATCAGAAGCTGGGCACATCAATCAAGAAGTTTCTGATCCAGAAGGGTTTATGTTTCTTTTCCTTCATTGTTTTCTTCTAAGCATTCTCTTTTCATTAAACCACAATGCTAGACAAAGTCAGGGGCATGCTGTGCCTGTCTTTGTGGCTTATAGATCAAACGAAAACTAGTACTAATCATCTTGCTTGATTTTGGATCCTATTAATTTCTAAGAACAGAATCCCAATGATACAAGTCTTTTATTCTGTGATCTTATGCAGTGTCATTTCCCTTTCTTCTCTTAGAGTAGACCTTAGAAAATGTTAGTTATGTAAAACGATTTTAAAGTCAACCATTATGTTTTCACTGGCAATTAGATATAAGTTTGGTTTAAGAAAACTGTACCTTGCTTCTATTTTCCTCAGGAATCCTTAAAAAACACTTGTCACTCCAGTTCTAGGCCTACACCGAGACGTAAACATCAGTCCATTTTTTCCTTATTATAAAGGATTTTATGAAGAATAAACCAAGATCTGTTCTCAAGTCTGGAGTTAACAATCTTCTGGTAAGATATTTTTTTTTTCAAAGTTCTTCATGATCTTGAAGTTATGAAAAGAAAGTGATACAGAACATAAAATCCCTGAGATACTTAAGTTCTTAGGAGAAATTCTATACATGGTAAATCCTCAATAAATAGTGTTCAGTGAATCAGTGAAGCTGAGAATGGGGCATACTCTACATCCTTGGGCTTTTCCTAGAGTAAAGAGGATGGTGTAGGAACTGGGGAGTGCTACCTGATATGGCCTCACTATCTTGTGATTGGAACCACTGCGTAGGTAGATTAATACTGGGACCTTTAGTTAAAGCTTTATTTCTGGGTAACATATTGTCAGTGTATTCTTTGGTAATGAAATCTGTACAATTTTACTTGGCTCCAGATAACATTGTTAAATTAAATATTGAATCACTCTGGGACACATTTAAAGCAGTGTCTAGAGGAAAATATATAGCAATAAATGCCCACATGAGAAAAGGAAAGATCTAAAATCGACACCCTATCGTCAAAATTGAAAGAGCTAGAGGAGCAAGATCAAAAGAACTCAAAACCTAGCAGAAGACAAGAAATAACTAAGATTAGAGCAGAACTGAAGGAGATACAGACACAAAAACACTTCAAAAAATCAATAAATCCAGGAGCTGGTTTTTTGAAAAGATCAACAAAATAGACCACTAGCCAGGTTAATAAAAAAGAAAAGATAGAATAATCAAATAGATGCAATAAAAATGATAAAGGGGATATCACCACAGATTCCACAGAAATACAAACCATCATCAGAGATTATTACAAACAACTCTGTGCACATAAACTATTAAACCTGGAAGAAATAGATAAATTCCAGGACACTTGCATCTCCCAAGCCTAAATAAGGAAGAAGTCAAAACCCCGAATAGACCAATAACAAGGGCAGAAGTTGAGGCAGCAATTAAGAGCCTACCACCCCAAAAAAGCCCAAGTCTAGATGGGTTCACAGCCAAATTCTATCCGACATACAAAGAGGAGCTGGTACCATTCCTTCTGAAACTATTCCAAACAATCCAAAAAGAGGGACTCCTTCCCAAATCATTTTATGAGATCAACATCATCCTGATACCAAAACCTGGCAGATTCAGCAAAAAAAGAAAACTTCAGGCCAATATCCATGATGAACATAGATGCACAAATCTTCAATAAAATACTGGGAAACCGATTGCAACAGCACATCAAAAAGCTTATCCACCATGATCAAGAAGGCTTCATCCTGGGGATGCAAAGCTGGTTCAACATACACAAGTCTATAAACATAATTCACCACATAAACAAAACCAAAGACAAAAACCACATGATTATCTTAATTGATGCAGAGAAGGCCTTTGACAAAATTCAACAGCCTTTTATGCTAAAAACCCTCAATAAACTAGGTATTGATAGAATGTATCTCAAAACAATAAAAGCTATTTACAACAAACCCACAGCGAATATCATACTGAATGGGCAAAAACTGGAAGTATTCCCTTTGAAATCTGTCACTAGACAAGGATGCCCTCTCTCACCACTCCTATTCAATGTAGTATTGGAAGTTCTAGCCAGAGCAATCAGGCAAGAAAAAGAAATAAAAGGTATTCAAATAGGAAGGAAGGAAGTCAAATTGTCTCTATTTGCAGATGACATGACTGTGTATCTAGAAGACCCATTGTCTCATCCCAAAATCTCCTGAAACTGATAAGTAACTTCAGCAAAGTCTCAGGATAGAAAATCAATGTGTAAAAATCAAAAGCATTCCTATACACCAATAACAGACTTAAAGAGAGCCAAATCAAGAACAAATTGCTATTCACAATTGCTACAAAGAGGATAAAATATCTAGGAATACAACAAACAAGGAATGTAAAAGACCTCTTCAAGGAGAACTACAAACCGCTGCTCAATGAAGTAAGAGAGGACACAAACAGATGGAGAAACATTCCATGTTCATGGTTAGGAAGAGTCAATATTGTGAAAATGGCCATACTGCCCAAAGTAATTTACAGATTCAATGCTATCCCCATCAAGCTCCAATGATCTTCTTCACAGAACTGGGAAAAAACACCTTAAACAGCATATGGAACTAAACGAGAGCACAGATAGCCAAGTCAATTCTAAGCAAAAAGACCAAAGTGGGTGGCATCACACTACCGGACTTCAAACTATACTACAAGACAACAGTAATCAAAACAGCATGGTACTGGTACCAAAACAGAGATATAGACCAATGGAACAGAACAGAGGTCTCGGAGGCAACACAACATATCTACAGCCATCCGATCTTTGACAAACCTGTCAAAAACAAGCAATGGAGCAAGGAGTCCCTGTTTAATAAATGATGTTGGGAAAACTGGCTAGCCATGTGCAGAAAGCAGAAACTGGACCCTTTCCTGACATCTTACACTAAAATTAACTACAGATGGATTAAAGACTTAAACATAAGACCTAACACCATAAAAACCCTAGAAGAAAACCTAGGCAAAACCATTCAAGACATAGGCATAGGCAAGGACTTCATGACCAAAACACCAAAAGCATTGGCAACAAAAGCCAAAATAGATAAATGAGACCTAATCAAACTCCACAGCTTCTGCACAGCAAAAGAATCAGTCATTAGAATGAATCAGCAACCAATAGAATGGGAAAAAAATTTTGCAATCTACCCATCTGACAAAGGGCTGATATCCAGAATGTACAAATAACTAAAACAGATTTACAAGAAAAAAACAAGCCCATTCAAAAGTGAGCGAAGGATATGTACAGACACTTTATAAAAGAATACGTACATGAGGCCAACAAACATATGAAAAAATGCTCATCATCACTAGTCATTAGAGAAATGCAAATCAAAACTACATTGAGACACCATCTCACACCAGTTAGAATGGTGATCATTAAAAAATCTGGAGACAGATGCTGGAGAGGATGTGGGAAAACAGGAACACTTTTACACTATTGGTGGGAGTGTAAATTAGTTCAACCATTGTGGAAGACAGTATAGCGATTCCTCAAGGACCTAGAAATAGAAATTCCATTTGACCTAGCAATCCCATTACTGAGTATATACCCAAAGGATTATAAATCATTCTACTATAAGGACACATGCACACGAATGTTCGTTGCAGCACTGTTTCAAATAGCAAAGACTTGAAAGCAACCCAAATGCCCATCGATGATAGACTGGACAGGGAAAATGTGGCACATATACACCATGGAATATTATGCAGCCATCAAAAACGATGAGTTCATGTCCTTTGTATGGATATGGATGAACCTGGAAACCATCATTCTCAGCAAACTGACACAAGAGCAGAAAATCAAACACCGCATGTTCTCCCTCATAGGTGGGTGTTGAACAATGAGAACACAGGGACGCAGGGAGGGGAGCATTACACACTGGGGTCTGTCAGGGGGAAATAGGGGAGGGAAGGCGGGGGGTGGGGAGTTGGGGAGAGATGGCATGGGGAGAAATGCCAGATATCGGTGATGGGGAGGAAGGCAGCAAATCATACTGCCATGTGTGTACCTATGCAACAATGTTGCATGTTCTTCACATGTACCCCAAAACCTATATGCAATAAAAAAAAGAAAATATGACTCAAATATTTTTTGATTATGAGGTTAATAGAAATCTTAGGTTATAACCAAAACTAAATAAGGACTGAAAAACAGAACAGATGTTTTCAACTAGGACTAGGGTTTTAAGCCTAAGAGCAATCTCTGTGCATATGATACTATGTAAATTCCAATTTATGAAAGAGTTAATTTCTCTTTCAGAGTTATCTCTGCAAAAAAATAGCTTTGACTTCACTGCAAGTTTATTGTTTTTTGAGGTAAGCAAGTAGTAGAAGGACAATATTAATCTTATTATGCACTTGGTTTTCACTTCAACTTTTCTCTGCCTGTTCGTTTACTCTTATGTTTAATACTAGATTCTGTTTTTAGCCTGTGGGAGGGGGGAGAAGTATAAAAGATACTTATAACATCTGTAGCAATGGACAGAATAATGAATAATAATAGGAAATGTCTACAACATACCGTCTGGTTTAAACACAGATGTGTATTTTCTTTAAATATAAGAATCGTGTGCTCTAAAAAGAGATTTACAATACTCTACAGAAAGTCAAGAGCCCATTCTTGAGTGGTTCTTACTTAACAAGAAGTAATTCTCCCTGTTAGTTGCCTATTTATTTATAAAACTAGAGTGGTAGGTATTTCTCATTTCTCCTATAAATTATGAATGTAGAGGTCAAAGTGCTCTCCAAGAACAAAGGAGATACTAGAAGAGCTCTTTCATATCAAGTATTACATATTTTATAGCTAGTACAGTAAATTCAAAATTAGGATATTCTGTGTTTCCTCCAAAATCTCGTCATGGCATTTGAAATCTTCAAAGAAAGTTTAATAAAGAATAAATGAAGGACATTAGACACATTTTATAAAGTCATAGTTTTCATCCTTAACTACACAATAATCTCTACATAAGAGAAGACTATCTGTAAAACCAACAAATAACTCCTAGAGAAAAATTATCTTTTTTGTAAGCATTTATATATTTAGTCCCAATAATGAATTTACCAAACCTGCTTAGTTTGTGAAGAATAATTCAATTCATGTTTTCTTATTAGGCAACCCACACTTCTTAAATTCAGAGAGATCCATGGTGCATCTTAACAGAATAAAAGGCCCTGATGATATACCTACCACATCTTTTTTTTTTAATTGCATTTTAGGTTTTGGGGTACATGTGAATAACATGCAAGATTGTTGCATAGGTACACACATGGCAGTGTGATTTGCTGCCTTCCTCCCCTTCACTGATATCTGGCATTTCTCCCCATACTATCTCTCCCCCAACCTACCACATCTTTGAAAGGAGATTGCAATCCAAATTAAATTATTGCAGAGATGAAAATGAAAATATTATTGTGAATATTGGTATGTTGAGAACATCTCAAGGACAATCTGGAGGACATTCATGGGCCATTCTGAAAATCACAGTATGATGAAATGTCTCACGAGCATGGAAAACAATAAAAAAAGACTTATGAACTACCTTCTGTTATGACTGTTCATGAGCTCTGCTTAGAAAAGGAAAGAAAAGGCTTGATCTTTTATTAATAGAATATATTCTTAGGAAGATGCCTATTTTTTAATCACCTCAAACCTTTACCTTTCAGTATAATACAATGCATTTGGCTTGTTTGTCCAGAATAAATTTAATGTTATTTTCAGGGTCTCCTTATTTTCTACCTCTCTTTCTATGAAAATAAATAATAAAATTGCAAAGCACCTTCTAATTACTAAAGTATATTAGCTTTTCTTAAAAGCCATTATCTCATGTACCATTTGCTTCTGCCACTCTCCCCCGTAACAGACAACAGACATAATTGGAGATTCATGTTCTGCTCCCCACCTACAGGAGCAATTTCCTGCTCCCATGGGCACACATGAAGACTGGTGGTTCAGAGAGTTCTCATTGAAGTTAGAGCTATCCAGCAATGTAACCATCGGGCACTAGGCCTCTGACCTATTGGCTTCCTGCTTTTTGTCGGCTCCGTGTTCCAACTCTGTCTTGAAGGTTGTGCCTCATTTGGCAGGTACCCGCTAACTATGTGCTCATTTGAAATATTCAGGATTGATCTGTAAAACTGACTTTATGTAGCTTCTTGAATTGTCTTGTTTTGCTCGCAATAATAATTTTAAAAAGATACTGAAAAAAAAAAATCCAACACAGCTGGCTTCGTATATAGAATCCATTTCTCCTGTTTCTTCAAAGATTTGTTTTTCATTGTTTCAATAACTTTTGACAAAGAAGCACTGGAGTAAAAGTGCTGACAATTTCAACTTTATTCGTTCAAATGTTTTCTCAATTTTGAAAACTTACAAAGCTTATCTAGAAAAGAAATTATGCAAGACAGTTGTTACAGAATAATTAGAGATTTACTCTTAAAGGATAGCAAAATTGCTTATGCACTACGTTTAATGAATGTAAGCTCCTTCTACATAATATAGCTTAAATAAACCATACACTTCCTGGAAATGACAGGATGAGATATACTGGTGCCTGCAGGGCTCATCCTGAAACTGCTCTGCTAGACGAAATGACAGAACAGGCAGGAATAACAGGATCCCCACATTGTTGCTGAAGAGGGTTGCTCTAACTTGAGTAGGCAGAATACAGACTTAAAAGGATGGGACAACAACTTCTGAACTGATGGAGGAGCTATAAATATTTGGGAAGCCACGAGCAGAAACTCCCAGCTTTGCAAATAGCTATAATAAATGGGGGAAGTTGTTTAAACAAAGATTGTAGGCTGACTGCAAATCTGAAACGACAAGGCAACAAAACATAAGCCTATCAGAGTGTGACTACAGCCTGGCCTTGAGGCCTCATCACTGTATGTGTACAGGACAGAAAGGAGGGGAGGTTCTTGTTCTGGCCTCTTCTTGGGCTGGCCATGCAGGCCCTTTTGTTTCTCAGTTTACTGTGGCTTTCAAACATGTGGGACCAATTGACAGTAAGAAATACAGTTTCTATTACAGCCCAGCACACACCTACAAATATGAAACCATAAAAGTAACCACGATTAAAGTTTAATAAACTGGCACTTATTTCTTATTTTTAGTATATGCCATGCAGGCACTTTATTTTCTACTCTGTGAAACTATCTTCAATTTCTATAACAATAGGTAATAATTAAATCTGTAATATATATGTCTATACATTTCTGGTAAAATTAAATACACATATATTTATCTATATAGATGCATACAGATAATATATTATCTATTTAAATCAGTGTTAATCATGACTCTCCAATGGGCTGTGACCACAGTTTGATGAAGAAAATTAGAAGCCATGATGACTCCTTCACCAGGATGAGAAAGCTCTCACAGGAGCTCCATTGCCCTTCACCTTCCAAAGGGGCACCTGGTGCCTTGCCCACATTCTCTCAGTACCCATAAGTGCAGTTTGTGCTGGCTTAATTTACACTTACTACTCTAAGTGTTCTGACATTTTCTCCTTTGTTCATTCTGTATTCTCAGCTTGAGTGAAAATTAGAGCAACAGCGGCCATTCCTGTTTGACTCATGTATCTTCTTTCATAGCTTCTCCCAGGATCTAGCACAGTGTGTTCCTTCCACTGGACCATTGATAAATGCCATTGACCATTAATGAAATTGCATGGCAATGCAGAAGAAGTATAATTTGATTAACTGCAAAGACATAAATGCAGACTTTTTTTTCTTAACTAAATACTTTTTTTTTTCCTTTTTTTTTGAGATGGAGTCTCACTCTGTCACCCAGGCTGGAGTGCAGTGCTGTAATCTCAGCTCACTGCAACCTCCACCTCCCAGGCTCAAGCAATTCTGCTGCCTCAGCCTCCCTAGTAGCTGGGATTATAAGAGTGCACCAACACGCCTGGCTAGTTTTTGTATTTTTAGTAGAGACAGGGTTTCACCATGCTGGCCAGGCTGATCTCGAACTCCTGACATCAGTTGATCCACCAGCCTTGGCTTCCCAAAGTGCTGGGATTACAGGCATGAGCCACCATGCCTAGCCAAGAATTTTTACTCTGTCCACGATAGTTTCTACTATTTCATTGTTCATTTGTTTATTCATTTGTGCCTCAAATATTTCTTTAATGGTTAGTATTTGCCAGACATTGCTTTAGAAACTGGATATACATAGTCCATGCTCTCAAGTAATGTGGGCTATAAGACAGGTAATAGGTTTTTCTCAGAATTACGGTTTATTCAAATGAATTATCGATGTGTCTAATTTTGATTTGGCTGGTGCAGATTTCTTGTGTTTACTTTGTTTCCCTCAATGTCATTATATAATGTAAAATATGACCTGGCTTTTAAAAAAATGCTTACCTTACCAAAGATGCACTCAGTAAATCCCCTTTACTCCCTATCCACTGTAGGCTTTGCATCTCAAGTATATAGAATTAGATGAATTATAATCATGAGTTTATGAATATTATCGTCATACATTCATTCAAAAGTCATCCAGCTATCTACCTACCTATCATATCCAAATTGATCTATAGACTTAATATTGTACCAAACATAACAATATATTATAAAGCTATTATAATTAAGGTGGTACTTAATAGTGTCAATGGTCAGGGACATTACTTTATAAATTGACCAGTGGAACAGAACAGAGGACCTGAGGTAAATTTGTGGGACCATTTTCTTTACATCAGAGGGGATATTGTAGATCACTAAGGAAAGGAGAGACCCTTGAGTAAGTCGAGCTAGGAAAAACTGTGGATCACCAACATTGACTACAGATGGATTAAGAACTTAAATGTTGAAAGAGAAAATATTTAGAAGACTACAGGTGAATACCTTTCTAACCTTAGGTACAGAAGGATTTCTTAAACATAATACAAAAGTACTAATTTTAAGATTAATAAATTTGACTACTCTAAAATTAAAAACTTGTGCTCATCGAGTCCTGTTAAAAACCAAACAGACAAGCCAGAAACTCGGGGAAGATGTTTGCCGCACACCTAACTGACAAGAATCAGAACTGAACTATGTAAAGAATCGCCACAAATTAGAAACGATAAATACCTGTTTTTTTCTTCTATTCTTATCTACTTTCCCCTGCTCTTTTGTTTTTGACTCTGATTCCCTTATCCAGCCAGCAACAAATTGGATATTGTCTGAACAAGTTGCTTACTGCTACATCTGTGCCATTTCCTTTAGTTAGAATATTTCTGCCACCACCAGCTGGACCACTGACATTCCATATACTTCTCGTACCATTCCCAAGAACCGTCCTTGATGAATTCAACTCATCACTGCTTATTCCCTCAGAGTTCATAGAGAATCAATTTAAATTTGGTTGCTATGTTCTCTTCTTCCTCCTCCTCCTCCTCCTCTTTCCTCACCTCCTCCCCCTCCTCCTCCCCCTCC
>NW_016107393.1:3229670-3254988 GCF_001604975.1 Cebus imitator | reverse complement strand
TTGTACAGGCTGGTCTTGAATGCCTGGGCTCAAGCCATCCTCCTGCCTCAGCCTCTTGAATAGCTGGGACTACAAGCAT
Source organism: Cebus imitator (assembly GCF_001604975.1). Lineage (NCBI taxonomy): Eukaryota > Metazoa > Chordata > Mammalia > Primates > Cebidae > Cebus > Cebus imitator. The sequence goes on along the minus strand of NW_016107393.1, from coordinate 3,254,909 downwards.
TCACCACCATGCCTGGCTTTACATATTCTTCTTGAATTGATTTTTTTAGACATCCTGTATACTCTGCTACATTTCAATTTTTCCTAAATAGAAGAACTCTTGTGTTACATTCTGTTTTCATGGTTTTCCTTCTGCCTGGATTTTTTATCCCATAGCTTAGCACAATTTTGTGCACGTGTTAGGTATCTAGTAAGTGAAAGTTTCTTTTATGGACTAACTGATTGCAAACATAAAGATTTTACTGAGTTTAATCATAAGCTCTTTAAAAGTAGAACAAAATGAAGGTGAATTTATCCAAGGAAGTAAAAAGAAAGAAAAAGGCAGCAGTTCACACAAATAAATACCTAACAGAGATCTCAGACAAGTTATGTAGACATATGGAAGAAATTTAAATATATCCATTTACGAAGAAACGGTGAAGTAGGAAGAAAGCTATGTAAATAAGCCAAATTAAGGAAAAATTACATATTAGAGTAGAGAAAGACAATAAGCAGCAAGTTTCAGAAAACATTTCAAATGGCATTAAAATGTTCAAATAGGCTGGCAACAAATGAAAGTAAATGACTGGACTAATTAGGGTTATAAGCAAGAGATTGTTTGAAGATAAAAACCCAGATGTGCATATGCCTTTTTAGCAAAAACAGGTGGAGAGCTACCTTCTTAAGAAAACAATTTTCCTGAAACAACAGATGTAGACAGTTTTTTTTAAAAAAGTTACCTGCAAGTAAATTAGACAAGGCAGCAATTTCAGATAACCTGAGTTCATGATTTTTACAAGAAAGGAAGAAGCATCACTGATTTAGACATTTCGATGATACAAGTCATAAGAGTTTCAAAAAGATGAGACTATAACATGATGGGAATTGATCCATCAATTAAAGGTTATATAAGTTGAGCGGTGAATTTAGTCTGGGCATTTAAGGCTCTCCAATTTCTTTGGTTGCTCAAAGATATTTGAATGAAGGTAACTATTTGTAAATTAGTACTTCACTGAAACATTACCCTCTAACAGTGAAATACAATAAAATGAGGTTTTATCTGTTCTTCATACTAAAGCTGTTGAATTACTCAGGCACCAAAAGATCTAATTATAAAGCTGGTCCACATGTAAGGTATGTTCATGACAGGAATCCTGAGGACAGGATTTCAGCACAAGGTTCCATCAGCACCACTCAGGTGCCTAACATCAGCCATGTATTACGTGTTTCAACCTCAACAGCAACATTTACTAGATAGTAATGCCATACCTAAGGTTGCATGAAGTTCTGTCAGATTAGGTTATAGAAAGAATAATGTTTTCAAAGATTCTGCACTCTGTATGCATGCATGATGAGTACAGATGCATCCAGTCATTCGTTTGGTCAGCCATGGAAGGCTCATGGGGTAAAGTAAGAAGAGTGGTGGCTTTGGAGTCTGAAAATATGGGAACAAGTCCAGGCTCTGTTATGCACTTGCTGGGTGACCTTGGGGAAATTGAGACTCTCTCTGAGCCTCATCGATAAATGAAGTTGGGGAATTAGGGTTGTGGTGGAATATCTTTTCTACAGGGTTATTGTGAAGATTAATTTCGATCATACCTATGAAAACACTTTTTCAATCATTGGCAATCTCTAATGGAAGAAAGGCCAAAAAGGATGAGAACTGAGAAGAACGTCTTGGGTTTTACAATCAATATATCCTTTATGGTGTTGGAAATGGAAATCTGATTGAGGATATGATGGATTTGATTGAAGAGAAGGTGAGAAAGTGCAGACAGCAAGTGGAGGCAGTTTTTTTTTTCCCCCAGGGAGTTTCTTGTTTCTAAAAATAGGTTAAACTTTTAAATCAGAGATTATGTCTTATGTATTTTTATATGTCTTGCTCCACTCTAGTTAAATAGAAGAGTATTATGTGCACACACGCTCTTCAAATATTGGTGAAATAAGTGTTGATGACAAAGGAAAGAGCAAAAGAAGACAACAGCTTTAGGTGAAGAAAATTTAAGGACGTTTTTGTTTCATGGCTTTTCTCATTTTAAGAATAGGCTGCTGAATGTATTAATTGTTAAGAGGTCAGAGTGAATAATGTAAGAAAGATGGAAGGTTTGCAGAGATGCAGTCATTATCATAAATGATGGAGCCAGGCAAGAGGAAGTAGGATCAAGAATACTATGGAGGAATGCTGTACTGAATGCAGCAAAGGAAATTGGCATTAAGACCACATAGAGGAGGTCTTACCTTGGACAGCAAAAGAGAAATTTTGAGGGGTTTCTTCTTCATGAGGCAGAAAGCTCACGATGCTCAAGTGAGATGGGTTCTACCTTCCAGGAATGTAAGAGTTAAGCTTCTCCTGCTGAATAGGAGGGTGGGTTGGTGGTTCTGATATGTTTGAATATTCCATAAGAAGTTGATACGAGATAAGAAATCGATAGTTGAAAAGGACCTGGGGTAGGGATATCAGGATATCAGGAGTGATGAAAAGAGGAGACTGATTGAGAACTACAGGTTAAGAATGGTGGAGCGGGAGGGCTTGGGGGTAGATACTTATTTAAGTGCGTCCAGGGCAAGAAAGGTATGCTGATGCTCTGCCAAATTTTCACCCGAGACCACCTGACCTGATGTTATGCTTTTTCTTCTTTCAATGGAAGAAGATAAGCAGGGAACCTGGCTTACAACTTGAAAATTGTTTACAAGAAATAAACTTTTGAAATAGAGGTGAAGAAAATCAATATGGACAATTTGGAATTACTGTGAAAAAGAAACATTCGTAATTGAAATTGTCCAGAGGTGGCACAGGTTGTCTTGAGAAACACAAGTTCCCAGTAATAGGGAAGCTCAACTAGGCCAGGGTATATAATAATTGGTTGCAATTAAAACAAATGAAATTTAATTCCATGACTTTTTGGATAAGCTTAGGTGGCATTTTACCATGTACCTAGCTAGGATATGCCTCTTTCTTTGTCCAAATGTGTTTTAATATATATTAGTTTTTATTAAATAAAATAAATACATAGATAAGAACAGAAGAAATTTAAGTTTCAAAAACCCTAGGTTTTCAGCAGATATTTGAACTAGCTTGAGCATCACAAGTCTGCTAAAGCTGATAGTGCATACTTCTCATCTCTGCCAATGGCTTTTTGAAAAGCCCTTATTACTTCAATAACAAAAGTTAATATGTGAATATATTCTGCTTATAAAAAGTTTAGTGAATGTACAGTAGTATAATTTATTTGTATTATTCCTTTGTTGTTGGGCACTTAATTTGTTCCAAAGTTTCCTTATTCAAACAATGATATAATAAATAGCTTTGTACCTTCTGCTTTGCTTAGGTCTGTTACTGTGTCTCTAGAATAATGTGGGATTGCTGTGTTAAAGCACGTGCTCATCAATAAGGTAACTTCCGGAGAGGCTGTATCAATTTGCAGACCCATCAACAATGCATGAGAGAATCCCGGATTGTTTAATAGTCTCGTATAACATATAATTACATCCTTAATACGATGAAGAAAATAAAATGTAAACTCCTGTCTTCCTAGATTTTTAAATCAGGAAAACCTAACATATGTGAAAGAAATATCTGATGGTATATGCCACAAAATACAATCGTGGAGATGTGTTCATGTGTGTACTATGTGTGTTATGCAGTGTGCTTGAAATGTTGTCAATCAAAATGTTTTTAAATTGATTTATATGGATGTGTTTCACATTTCTCTCAATCTTTTCAGGTATTAATTTATTTTGCTTTGTTGTGATCATGCTATATTCCAGTTATCTTTTCTTTATATGTTATCACTAATAATTTTTCATGTTACTACAAAGTTCTAACAAACATCATGTATGAGAATAGATACATAACATTTTTTTAATGAGACGTGTTTAACCATTCCCTTTACAGTGTCTTCAGTTTTTACTATTACTAGTAAAGCTATGATAAATCTTTTTGGTGGGCCCTTTCCCCCCACATTTAACATGAATTCTAGAACATATAGTCCTAGATTGAAATTGCCAACTGAGTCAACAGAAATAATTATTAGAAGAGTTTGATAATTAGGGTAAACTGCTGTTAGGAAAAGCAGTTGAGCCAATGAATATCAATTCTGCTAGAACTGTTATCTTAATAACTTTTTTAAAGTGTGCTAATTTGATGCTCATTCTATTTTAAATCAATGTTTATTTTTAGCAGGCATGAACACTGTATATACCTGTCCTTTGTCTATAGAAAATCATCCTTTTATTCATTTCTCAACCTTGGCTATTGATGGACAATTATTTGCTGTGGGAAGCTGTTCTGTGTGTTCACATGATTTGGCAGCATTCTGCCCTTTATAGCATCCCTGACTTGCAGCAACCAAAAAGTGTCTTCACATGCTTTGCCAATTATCCCACAGGGGACAAATCAGACCTTCTGAAGAATTTTTTTAAGCAAATGCATTTTTGAAATGTAAACTGTCTATTTGATTTTTCTACTTTGAAAGTTTAGATGCTTGTATCAAAAGTGAGAAACCTTCATTCATGAAATAGCTGCAAGTGAAGGCAGGCCAAAATGCGAAGAGGCTTGTAGAGGTAAACTCAGAAAGTGTCATGATAATGCCAAAGCTGAACAATAGGGAAACAGAGGCTCAGGAAATTTAGTTCAAATGCCCAAGATCACTGTCCAAGACAATGAGACTAGCACTTTTGTCCTCCAGGCTTCAGATTTTTTCATAACCCCATCCTATGGCTCATGCGACCCCTGTTCCCCGTTATAATTCAGCTGGGTCTATCTTCTTTAAGAAATCTTTTTCAGAAAATCCACCTGAGCTACAATGATTTCTACCAGTCCCCTAGAATATGCCTATATTAGCATGGAATTGTTCAGGTAATGTTTGATGTTTAAACAATTGCCACTTATACTCTAGGCTTGATCTTAATGGCTTGAAAACTCTTGAAAGGTGCTTGGATAAAGGGCTCTGACCACCAAGGACATTCATAAAATACTATCAGTTAGGTCAGCTTCAATAACATTTTGAGTTTTTTTTTGTTGTTGTTGTTAGGATTTTCATGGCTCCTTAAATTGGCCAAGTAATGCTAGCCCCTTATGAAAAGGGGGAAATGAATTTTGACCTGTAGTTTAAAACTGGGAAATGTCAGCAAAAACTATTTTCAAATTGAAAGGGTTATTAGTATATTATCTTTAATAAAAATGAGAGATGGGAAAAGGGATTGCTGAATTAGAAAATGAAGGAAGGTGCAGGGACCTGACAAGCAAAGTGAAAATGTAACATACTAAAGGGAAGACAACAGGGAGATAAGTACTGGATAATAGGAAAAGCAGCAACCATTGTTTGGACGATAGTAAAACCATTATTATTTCTACGGCTTGTAAATTATAAACTCCATGTTGTTTACCATTGTATCCTTGGTGCTTAGTGGAAAGACTTGCATATTAAATACAGAATAATTATTAATATGATTGAATGACTGCCTGGACCTGGCTTCTTGAAAGTCACTTCTTTTGTTGCAGCAGGGAATCAGGTCCTGTCCTTTACTTGAGTGTGCATAAGAATGGAAAATTTGGCCTGGCGCATTGGCTTACACCTGTAATCCCGCACTTTGGGAGGCTGAGGTGGGTGGATCATGAGGTCAAGAGATCAAGACCGTCCTGGCCAATATGGTAAAACCCTGTCTCTACTAAAAATACAAAAATTAGCTGGGCGTGGTGGCACATGCCTGTAGTCCCAGCTACTTGGGAGGCTGAGGCAGGAGAGTCGCTTGAACCCAGGAGTCGGAAGTTGCAGTGAACCAAGATCACACCACTACACTCCAGCCTGGCCTCACAGCAAGACTCTGTCTAAAAAAAAAAAAGAGAGAGAGAGAGAGAGAAGGAAAAATTCCTAGGGACATTTAAGCTTGCATTGAAAATCTACAGCTGGTTTAGTAGTCCTAGGCACTGAAGGAAGTGCATGAATGCAAACAAAATATAAGAAATAGTTCCTAGCTTTAAGGATCTGACAATCTTATTGAAAAGATGAGATAGGAAGTAGCTACTATCTTTAAGGAGTTGTTTAAGGAGGTCAGCTGGTCAATAATTTAAAAAAGATGAGAGGTCAAAAGTTACAACGTATTCATAATTTGTCTATAAATAGGGATCTTTCTCCTCAGTCTTCTCAACTCCCTTCAGGCAGCCCTGCATTAAGGAAACTAGGTTGAGAATGGTTTCAAAAGCTATGGTGACAGTAGTTGTACACGTGAAAAACAGAACATGTAAAATCACTTACTATGCAAATGGATACTGAGCTGCTCTTTTGCACTATATATGAAGTTTTATAAAAGATAAAAGAACAAATAGGATGTAATTTCTACCTTCAGTGGAACGTATATTCTAATCAATCCTTTACCTCAAGAAGTAGCACACAAAGAGCATTTTACAGCTGGGATAAACCTAGGTTAGAATTGCGGCTCTGCCAGTTTGTGATCTTGAGTATATCACAAATTTACAGATTCTCACTTTCCCCATTTGTAAAATGATATTAACAATTTATCTTTCATAGGCTCCTCATAACAATAAAATGAGACAATGCACATGTATAGTGTCTGGACATAGACACTTAATAAGGGCTGTATAGCCCTTAATAAGGGCTAAGTGTTGGCTATTTAGACACTAAAGCTTTTTGAAAGTTATTCAACACAGTAAATTCAACATTAGTAGTTTATCTGAAATTATGGTATTGGTTAAAATGGAAAACTATTTAAAAATACAATTTGAAATCAAAAGATACTAGTCATCGGGAGCTTCCACTGCTACTAGGCAGTTATGAATTACCTGCCCAAGGGAAAGAATTGGAAAAACTGAGCCTAGAAAATAATGCAGCATTTTTGAAAGGAGTGTTACTATGTTCAGATTTAAAAAAGGTGGAGGAAAAATCAAAATTGCAAGTGCAGTTAAAAGAAGATTAATTATTTTATATTTATTCAGAGCAAAGAGCCAAACTGGGGAGCAAGTGTTAACCACGGTAATCACCTTGCAATCTAATCAGGAAAGGATTTGGGGTATTGTAAAATCAGTGCAGTGTTCATCTTGGGGCCCAAGGCAGTGCTGGATTAGGTTTCAAAGGGACAGATGCATAACAAGAGGCACTGTTATTACTGAAAAGCCACGGTTAGAGTCTAGAAGGAATACTTTTACAATATTAATCACCTCTGGACACAAAAGATATTACTGCCCCAGAGAAGGGAACAATGTCACAGCAAAAGCACCAATTCCACTAGCTCTCAAGAAAATAAATTTATAGGAGGAAAGAGTGAAAACAAACAGCTCAGTCACACTTGGGAAAATATTTAAATAATTAATCTAAAAATATCAAGATAAATCATAATGTATTCAATGTAAAAAAGGAGGACACATTAGTGAGCAAGGAATTTAAATACGTGGCCCTTCTCTGTGAAGAGTATTCAAATAAAAAAGGAAGATGAAAGGGAACCCAATTTCCAGTTAAAAAATAACTATAGGCCAAGATGACAATCCTTTTCAAAGAATACTAATGATTCACATAAAAACAATCTACCAAGACAGAGACAGAAAAAATACTAGCACAGTTTCTCAAGTAAGCTTGAGATGTAAGGAGTTTTGTATTCTTTCACCTTCCAAATACATAAGCTATGGTTAGATTTAAAATAGATTTAAAAATGAGACAAATGTAAAACACAAATTGACAACTCAGAAACAACTTTAAGATTTACAGTTAAAATAAGCTATAGTTTTTCATACATTTTTAGAGATACAGATCTAGATCAAATTTGAAACTTCTATCGAAAATCATCTAATTAGCCTCAAAGATCTATCAATCCCATTATTTTTTTCAAACATACAATAAAATGATACTGAAAATTAACTGATCAATAAAACCCCAATTTTTTGTTACAATTCATTTTTATTTATCTTGAGTGGGCAGACCCCCATAAGATAATTACTATAAGTTTCTTTGAAGAAAAATACTTTTTGTTTTTAACTGAGCCTGAGTTAAGACTGCTAAGAACAAATGTGATAAAGCATCTGTCCCATTAATTTCTCACAACATGTGAAAGTTGAAATAAAATACAGAATCTTCTGACATATGCAAGATATTCATGCACTCTTGTAAACAAATATAATTTAGTAGCCTATTATGAAATGTCAATATTATCTTTCTTCCAGTTGTATGTTGCTTTACAAGTCTCAGACTTTTAAAAAAATTTCTAGTACATTTTTAACCTTATTGCCAAATATTGGAGATAAACCTCCTATTTGTTTCCAAGTAGTTGTTAACTAAATTCTAATTGGCATTTGCCAGGTGTTTTACAGTTTGCAAAATAATCCCCATTTGCGTTGTTCCATGGGATAATCCTATGAAGAAGGATTATTTCTTTTTCGACATCAAAGGAGAAAAACTGAAGTTTAGAAGGAATGAAAAGTATCAGGTAGCTAGTAAGTAAATGCAAAGTGAGAACTCAAGCCCTGCTCACCCAACACAGGAATTGTATTTCCCCATTACTTGACACTGGAGCCATCCAAAAGCAGAGTTATCAGAAAGGGTTCCCAGTGAAGATGATTGAAAAACCAAGTAAAATTAATAAGACACTTTGAATGAATGTTTGCAGGATACTGCAAAAGCAACGGAGGAAAAGAAAAATATTAGAAAGACAACTATAACCACCAGTATTGTGTGTTCCTGTACAGTCTCCAAAGTGTTTTCTATACATTATGTCTCCTGAATATTACTGTAATCTATGGAGACAAGGCTGATTTAGTCTCTTGTCTTACAGGACTAAATTCTAGGCTTGAAAGCTACAGCTGAAGTTTAACTTTGGGTCTTCTGCAGTCAAATGCTCTACCACTGTGCTATAGCCCCAGACTTTGGGTTTTCTAATCCTATCTAGTCTAGTTTTCTTCCACTGCAGGAGTGTTTTCAAAATATGGCCCCCAGCTGGCGACCAGAGTCTCACTGATGGCTGCAAAGGGATTCAAAATGTCTGCAGGCCCCTGTTTTACAATATGATGCCTTTAAAAAAAATATTTCCATAGGTTTTTGAGGGACAGGTAGTATTTGGTTACGTAAGTTATTTAGTGGTGATCCATGAGATTTTGATGCACCCATCACTCAAGTAGTATACATCTTATGTATGAACTCATTTCCATTTCTCATATAGTAAAACTAAGGGAACAAGGTCTCCAAATTTGTTGATGTTCCTTGTTATCACCAAGTTATTTATCCACTGGAAAGTGTAAACTTGTGAATGCAGTTAAAAGGAGTTTGTCTAGCTAAGGTCTTCAATATTTAGGAATCAATGCACCACATACTTCATAAACACAAAAAGTAGGAAAAACAAACTTAAATTAGTCCTTTCTGTTATGTTCCTTCTTGATACTTGGGATCTTTCCTTAATGAGCTAGCCTTCCAGTGTTGCTGCTATCCTGACCACTCTCCTAATGCCCCAAGCCTAGGGCTACAGTTCTCTGAGTTGGTTTACTCCATTATTGCCAGGAATGAGCCATAATGGTTCCAGGAAAGCTGTGTTTGGAGGCTTTGAGGACAGGAGAATCCCCTATGTCAGGTAACACTGGAAAGGCATGGTCAATGACAAGTTATGCAATAGGAATATATTTGCAATCAGAAAATCTAGACAGAAGCTGTTTTTTCTCAATATATTTAAATATTGTGTTTTTAAATTTAACATTGTTTCCGTATTGAAGTGCATTTAGAAAGGAGGCACTGCAATTGTTTCAATGCTTGGGGCTGCTCCAGAGGCATTAATCCCGTCTTGGCTAGGGACCTGAAGGGCAGGATTCTTAGTCAGTTATGTCACAGGTGAAAAACTGGGAGCTGTCTGCATGTATTTTATGGTTCTTTCAGCTGTTAGGAAATGCAACCCTCAAATTATTCTCTGCATAAGTCTTAGCTATAGGTGATTAAAAATAGACAGGGAGGAGGGAAGGATATAGTTGCAGTTTGCAGGACATAAAAAATGCACATGCTGCTAAATTGTGCAAGCCACGGAGAACACTTCTCACAGGTGTTCCACTCTGCAGAGGTTACTCATTTGCCTCCCAGTGCAATCCAAGGTGTTGACTGGAGACTTTAAGGGGCCCTCACCCTTTCTCTGAATCTTAGATTCCTGGAGACACCAATACTTACCTGAGCTCAGAGGCAACCCTTGACACACCACACTGTTCCCAACTCTGAAGTGCAGGGCACTGGAAGCTGGGTGTTTTTCTCAAGGAAGGTTTTTGCCTCTGGAATTTCCTGCTTTTTGCAGCCTGCCAGAGCTCTGCCTTACTGACCTTCAGGGACTTGTGAAAGACTTGTTTTCAACATACCCTTTACTGATGAGAAGAGATCTTAAGATCATAATTTTGTAAAAAAGATTTTAAGCAATTATCATAGCTCATGTTCTTTTGGGTTAAAATGATTGAATTTTGGTGCTGTCCTTCTGTAGCAACTTCAAATAAGGTACAATTTTAAGAATAAACACACCAAAAAGCGTCTGTCCTTAGTATCGACACTGCCGACCTAGATGTGAAGATATTTGGATTCTAAAAATAGAGAAACTGTAAGTCAGATTTATGTCCGTTCTCACGCTGGTACCTCAGCTGCGCTGGTGCTTGCATTAACCCTGCATTCCAAGGTGGGCTATAAACACAACCTGCTCCTTCAGAAAGCTCTAGGATGTTGTGTTTGTGTGTTTGTCACATCTCAAGCCCACCCTGGGAGAACAACATTGGCTTTGGCTGGACGTTAAGATATTTATTCTAGACGATTACGCCAAGACATTAACAGCTGCAGGATTAATTATTTACGGAGTGAGTGTCAATCATCTGAGAGAAGAACCAAAGAAAAATATTTTAAGATCATCTGGTTAAAAAAAAAAAAAATCTCTGCTATATAATACAGTTCTCTGGTCATTTATGACTCTTGAACTTCTCCCCAAAGAAGTAATCTCAGAAAACTGCTCTCTAAAATTATTTTCCTTAAGTGTTCTAAGTGCTTTCCCTTTCAGAACCAAGTACCTTGGCCATGTTTGCACTAATTTTCAGAAGATGCCCTCTACCTCAGGGTAACCGATGACAGGTTTTAGTTTTGAAAACTTAAACACGGAAAAGAAATCCGGAGGAAAATGAGCCCCCCGCCCACTAGACTTTCAGATCCGCGGCGAGGCTGCGATGCCGTCTGCGCTGCGGGCCTTCCCGGCTCCGCCAAATATGCCGAAGCTGCTCGCTATGGTCTGCGAGCCCAGGGCTGGTCAAAGAGGAAAAACAAATAGTTGGTCTGACGATCCGCAAGAAGAGAGTTTCACTCTGGCTTGACTAATATTGGAAGCATCCGCCCCACCGCGCGGCTTGGCATCTCGGCTTTGGGACCCCTGCCATTGCCAAGGATCTCTTCGGAACGCGAGCCCTGGGGCTGAGGACCCCCGGGAACCCCTGGTCTGGACTGAGCCTCCTCTGGCTCGCAGTGCGCGCACGCCTGGAAAGGCGGGATTTAAGGCAGCGATGCTGCGGGAGGCTCTGCAGTGTCAACGAGCCCCCGAACGGTCCCGCCTCATTCCCTCTCGTGTGTGTGCCTCGCAAGTCTCTGCTTGGTAAACCGTCACAGCTTCGGCGCGCGAGAGTGGCGTTGGCACGGCCAAACCCCGGGGTCCTCGGCCAGACCAGGGGGGCTGGCGGGCGGCGGCGCCGGGCCGGGCGCGCCCCGCGGGCTCCGGGCACACGCCCCTCACCTGGGCGAGGCCGGGCGCGCAGGCGCTCAGCGCGGGGACAGCGGCCGGGCGCCTAAGCCCCGCGCCGGCAAGAGTTGGACAGTTCCGGGGCCGCGCCGGGCCGAGCTGTCGCCGGCGCCACCTCCACCTCCGCCGCCGCCACCGCCCGGGCTGCAGCAGATCGCGGGAGAACGTCTGCGCGAAGCCCGGGTGCAGCCCTGGCGGGACCGCAGCCACCACCGGAGCGTGAGCAACAGCTTCCCGGCTGGAGGAGCCACTGCCCCACGCGCCCGCGGCCCGCGCGCCGAGGTAAGCTCCGGGCGCCCAGCCCAGCCCGGCACCCCCGGAATAGGCGCCCTCTGCTTGGCCGGCCCCCGCCCGCCTCCGCGTAGCGAGCCTGCACCTGGGCGCGCCGCCCGAGGTAACGGCCAGGAGGCCCCCTCCGGATAGAGTTTGCACTTTGTCCTGCAGTCCCACTTGTAGAAGAGGGCGCCCAGGCGCCTGTGGCTTCCACGACCTAATCCTAACTCCTGCGAGTCCCTGGAGTTAGGATTAGGGCGTGGAAGCCCCAGGAGCAGACTCAGCTGTTCCCCAGGGTAGGCTCCAATTCCCAAGGACGGATGGAAAGGGGAGAGGACGAGAGAGTGCCTCGCTGTGGTAAGCCGCAGCGCCTGGTCACCTGGGCTGGAAGTTTGGGGCTTTTCTTTCTCTCCCTGACCTGGAAACGAGTAGTTACTTAGGGGACCGAGGTGTGGGAGGAGAGTAGCAGTCGAAGCTTGGGGTCGCAGGTGAGCTCTGCAGCAGAACCCAGATGAGATGGGGCAGAGGGGCACAGAGAAGGTCCCCAGTCTGCACTTGTTGGGAGCCCTAAGGGGCGGCCTCGGCCACTAATCTCTGGTGAAGGTGTCAGCGCAGGGTGGGAGGACACTGTGGGACTGCGGAAGGGACTAGGAGAAGGGGAGGGGGAGGACCATCTGTTTCGCCACTGTTTTGTGCGGGGGCCCGTGGGGAGAAGGGAGAGCTGGCAGGACGATGCTTCCCTAGACTCTGGAGGACAAACAGTTTTTGTGGTGAACCTGAATAGGGAGTGCTGTTCTTCGGGGGAAAAAAATTGCCAAGAAGTATCCCCCGTCTCCCCACGCCCAAGAATACAAAATAAACGCGGCTTTGGAATGCTCTGAAAAGTTCTTGGGTTGGGAAACATCTTCTTTCATTGTCATACAGAGATGAGGTTTGCAGTTCTTTTTGGTTTTTGCTTTGCTGAGGTATACACACCAAGGGGAATGCAAACTTTGTCAAGATGTAGTAGCAAAAAGATATTCCTATAGAAGGAACAAAACATTTGTGTTATAGGGCCCAGCCTACAGCATGGAAACTGGCAGCTTCCACACAGTTCATGAAACTGTGGGAAATGCATTTATCTAATTAAAAAGAAGGCTTTTCATAAAGTCAATAAGCTACGCCTTAGATAAGTTAGAGGCTTTGGCTTGAAAGGACTCCCTTAAATGTTCCAGGGCCTAATTCACCGGTTTTCAGCATCCTTTAATCTTATTTTGATGCCATATGTGCATTGAGTATGTGCTGCCCCTTCCCTGTAATAGATAAATGCCTTTAGAATGGAAAATACAGCATTGAAAGTTCTGTTACTTGAGGTTTTTAACATGAAAAAAAAAAATACTTATTTGATCAAAGTGTTGGTTGTTTTTCAGATTCTATATTCCCATAAATTAAATATTTGTGACATTATAATTTACACTCTTACCTATTTCCAAAAGTGATTTGAGGAAGCTTGGGGTGAAAACCACAAATCAAATAGCTATTCTTATAGATCTCCTTGACCTCTCGTGGATGCATTTGTAGTAAAATGCTTTGGGGAAGGTGAATTCTCCTAACAAAGGAAAAATTACTGTCCATTCTGGAATCATCCTGGTGATTTTAATGTTTTGCAGCATAATTTCTTATGTGCTTTGTTTGCAGTATATTATTTTACATTACATAAGTAGTGATCTCTTTATAAAAGTTTAATAACCACTAAGTATCATCTATATTGAAAAAAATCATGTTGATATCTTACAGCATTTTAACAATATACAGATTCACAGAGCAAAAAGAAAACAATAAATTTAATGTATTTTTCTTCAACTGAGGTAGACAGGAAACCAATGGAGGTGTCTCCTCTACAGTCTAACCAGAGAAGAAACTGTCATTAGTACTTGTCACCCAAATGTGGCCAATTAGTGAGACCTGTCAACATCTGGAGGATAACTTTAAAAAGTGTAGCTATTAGATGAGGATCGATCAAAGCATATCAGGTGCTCTCAGCATTCTTTTTCTCAGGCAAGTGACCTGACTCAACGAAAAAAAATATCTTTCAAAACAATTCTGAAAGGTGAAATGTCTATACAGACTAATGCCATGTGGGGTTGGGCACCATGAAAAAGACAAGGATCTTAAGTCTTTGGACTGGCCACCCTGCCTCCCCTGCCTCTAGAGTTTTTCTCCCAGCTGAATTTGAAGATATCATTGCTTGATTTTTAACAGCAAGAATTTATATTTAAAAAAATGAGCAATTAGCTAACTGCTTACAGGAGTGAGTCTTTGTTCACAGAAATAAAGAGCAAAATTGCTTTCTGCTGTTCCTGTAATACCCTATGCTATATGTCTTCAAAGACCTAAAGAACAGGGAGTGTGTGTCTGTCCCAGTTTCCCATTGCTTTTTATATGCCTCTGGTTTTTATTATAACCCCTCCACACCATTTCACTCTCTCTATTTTGACACCCCCAACCCCCAATTCCTGTCTGTGTCCCCACTGTGTCTCAATATGGTCTTTTTACCTTTTCTTTTTCTTTCTTGTTTTTTAAAAAATTCTGGGGATTTCTCTTGATCTCTGTTGCTTTATAGATTATAGGTTGTCTCTGTTTTGCTCTTTTGTATGTTACTTTTTATTCAGTTGTTTCTTTTTGTTAGTGCTAGATTATTTCTTCCTGAAGTGACATCCTAGCTCTACTATTCCTTCTAAATTTTACATTTACACTTTGAACCACCTAAGAGATAACTTTATATTGCTCTCAGGTGCCTCAACTCTACCAGGTCTAACTAAGCTCTAATTAACATCTTTCTCCTAAGTGAACAGGGATGACTTTGTGTCAATTTTAATATTTCTCCTAGTCACTGGTGACCCTCCCAGTATCTTTGCCTTTCACATAAAATTCACAAACAAGTCCGATAGAGTTCATCTCAATGATGTTTTATGATGCCTGCTTCATCTTTCTATTCCCATGGTGGCTATTTTTTTCAGTCTTCTTATCTCTTTCTAGAGACTACCACAATGGCTTCCTTACTTGTTTCCCATCTCCATTCTCTCCCAATTTATTTCACACTTGGTTTTGCAGAATAAGCTTCCCAAAGAGAACCAAGTTTAATCACTGGCTAGTAAACTTTTCCTTAGTGTCCTACCAAGTGACATATTAAGCCCTTCTCAAACAGTGAAGAACTTCTGCGGTCCAGCCCCAAAGTAGCTCTGCATTTTTTACTTTGATCTCATTGGTTGATAGATCCAGTCATTAATTTATTGATTTCTTCAGTAAATATTTGAGTGCCTACTACATGACCAGCACGGCACTAGGTGATAATTTTAAAAGCACCATGTGTATTGGCTCCCTGATACATTTAAAATATTATTTCTCAATGTTGAACTCTATTAAAATATAACCTTAAGTGGTTGGAATGGAGTCCCAGAGATCCTACTAACTTCCCCTCCCTGCTCTTACTAGTCTTGAGACATCATCATAGGGTCCCAAGTCTCCTTGACGCAATTTGAGACTTCTTTAGGCTGAAGGTAGTATTTCCTTAACACAGCAGGTTGTCTTAACTCTGTGTCCTTGCTTTTGCTGTTCCCTCTGCCGAGAAGGGGCTCTCTTACTTCCCTACAATCATTTGCTCTTGTCAGAGAGTCAGTGCAATTGCTACATGCTTCCTGATCTCCCTCTGCACTCCAGCTTTTGCTCCAGCAAACCCTGTTATATTTTGCTAACCTCTTCCCTGTGGACTACGAGTCAGAGTCTTCCTAATATGTATGTGCTTTCTGTATTCTCCCCTAAGGGCACTGCACCAACCTTGCTTAACATGGGACCTTCATTTCCTGAAATACCCGGCTCAGGGCCTGCCATATCATAGGACATCAACAAAAAATTTAACTAGTTGGGTTGAATTCTATGCAGTTCTGTAGTCCTAATTTATGTAATAACTATTTTATTAACACCTTAACAGGGTTCTTATAGTAGAACCAGGGCTTCTTAAACTTTAGTGTGCATATAAATCATTACAAAAATCTTATTAAAATGCAGATTCTGGTTGAACAGGTCTACGATAAAGCCCAACATTATGCCTTTCTCACAAGCTCCCAGGTAATTTTGAAATAGGTGATCCTTGAACCATGTTTTGAGAAGCAAGGCAGTAGATGATGCATAACAGATTTGGGGTTTTCTAGCAGTCCCTGCCTCTCTGCCTGGAGATTTTCCTACAGTTTGTTTCTGTTTCAATATTATTTTCTATTCTGAAAGTACGGTGGGCTTGGATATGCTTCCTGAAACTGAGTGAAAGGTTTGATTATTCCCTGGTATTTTTACCTCATTTTACTGATAGATGATTGCAGTTGCTAGTTCTCCTGACTACATTTTCCTCTGGCCAGTTGCATTGCTTTGTTAAATATTCCTTCTCATTTCCCTATCATATGCAGATCGAAGATTGTGAGATTGCGGCTGTTCTCCTTTCCCACTCTGGTTTGACTTTTTCTTTTTTGTCTCTGCTCTCTTGGTTTCTTAAAATTCTCTTCAGGTGCCTTGGCTGACTCTATGTCCCACCTGTTTTCCTACTGCTTCCAAAATTTTTAAGTGAAAGGAGCACTGAAATAGGGCACAAGAGACTCAAGCTCTCTTTATTGCTAGGGTGAGATGTTGGGCACAGCTGTTTCTTTTCTGGGCTCTTGTATCACTTGTAGATGAAGGGCGTGGGTTACTTCCTGGGTCTACTTTAGCACTAAAATACCATGTGGGATCTGCACGTGGGGCAGAAGGAGCAGGTTGAGGGAAGAAAACAAAAATCTTCTGATGATGCTGGTGCTGATGTATGCCCCCGTCTGGTGTTCCCGTTTCAGGTTCCTGTTCTAGATAAACAACTTGAACTTTAGTTGTTATTCTAGCTCTAATTGAAGAAATATTCCTATTTCTTAAGAAAATGAATATTCCTTGGTATCTTTGAATCCAGTTGTTCTCACCCCGGAATTCACACTGTAATCACTTTGGGAGCTTTAGAAAAACAGTGATGCTCTTAGCCATCTCTAGGGGATGCTTTCATATGTTAGTATTTTAAAAAATCTCCCCCTTTCCAGACAGAATGGAGAACTACAGTAACTGGTCTGTAGAGGCAGTGTAGTGTGGTATTTAGCAACACAGCATTTTGTCAAATCATAGCTTAGCCACTCATCACCAGCTTTGATAGCTTGCGGGTACAGGGGTTCCTTAACTTCTTTGGCCCTCAATGTCTTCATCTGTGAAATGGGCTGACTTGGTTTTAAGATAATGTCTTTGGAGCCAGCAGTACATACTGTGTGCACTGTGGTTGTTCAAGAAATGGTAGTAGCTGTTTATCACCATAATGATACTATTAAAGCTTACACTCACTAATTGGTTAAGGGTTATCTTGCGTTTGCCAAGTTAACACTTTTCTTGACCCCTGGTCAGTTTCAGGATATTCAGCACCACATGATCAGTCTGAAGGGAGGGGAGCACTACACACTGGGGTCAGTTGGGGAGAAATAGGGGAGGGACGGTGGAGGGTGGGAACCTGGGGAGAGATAGCAAGGGGAGAAATGCCAGATGTAGGTGATGGGGAGGAACGCAGCAAATCACACTGCGACGTGTGTTCCTATGCAACAATTTTGCATGTTCTTCACATGTACCCCAAAACCTAAAATGCAATAAAATAAATAAATGGGGAAAAAAAAAGAAATTTATGAGCATATTTTTCAGAAGTCAGTGAAAAAAATACGGAAGAAAGCACGTATACTAACACGAAGCAGTCGCCCTTTTTTGAACTATTTGGTGCCACATCAATTCTATGATCTCATAAATAGCAGAGTTGGATGAAAATACATATAAACTGATACAAAAGATGACCAGGCTTTTGTACCTACTTTATGAAAAATGACTTAGTCTTTTAATAAAGACAGTTCTATCATCAACAAATAAAGATTGAGATTCATGGACCTAAGAGAGCATTTTGTTTTGGAAATAAATATGAATGTACAAAGCATTTACATTTCTGAGTTTATAATGGGAAACGGAATTTTAAAATAAGAAAAGCACATGCAGAGAGATATCCTGTGCTATGCAGGCTAAAGCTAATCAACTTTTTCTTTTCTTTTTGGCTGAGATTCTGAAATAGCCATTATGTTATTATGTTATCATTGTATCAGCAAAACGAAGATTAGATAAATGGACGTAAACAATATTAACCCAGGACCCATATTCCCCTTTTCTGTTTTTTTCTGTACACATCGGAAAATAAATAACAGAGGTGCTCTGTGATTCCTGTGGGCCTGGCAGAGCGACTCAATCATGATTATCAGGGATTGTTATGCTGATATCCTTCACATGTGAAAGAACTGTAGATGAGTACTGGTTTTCATTGTTTTCTCTTGGAATAAAAGTTTCATTTCTGTATTATTTACTTTAGGATCAAGGAGGATATTTTCTGTTAAATCTTCACTAACAGCCTACTGTTTATTTTCCATACTGTGATGCGATGTGTACTTTTTTATAACACAATTAAGAAGACATGATGAAATTTTAAAAATGAGCTACACTAAGAAAAGGCCCATTGTAAGAGATAATGAGCGAATTCTTCTAAATCTTTGCTTCAGTATACCAGTGTCAAAACTGTGTAAAATTTTACAGAGAGCTGTGATTTTTGATGTGTGCTAAAGAGGTTCATCTGACAGATAGTGTAGTAAATAAGGTTTTCATCGTCTAGAGGCTTGGACACCTAGCGGTTAGCTTATAATGATTTCAAGCCAGGGTTCAGTTTCAAATTCCTCTTAGGCTTAACAGATTCCTATTCCTGTGAAATAGGTTGGTGCAAAAGTAATTACAGTTTTTGCCTTTATTTTTTAAATGGAGACCTTGTAATAGGTAAGGATATGGAAATGACTACCATTCATTCAAAGGCAATCATTAAATCAGTGTCAGTGTATGTTTAGAGTTGAAAGAGATCTTCGTACAAAATCCTCACTGATAAATTAGAAAAATGGGACCCCGAGAATTTAGAGTATTTAAAACTTGAGCCTAAGGAGATTAAACATTACGAGTAAGGGTAGAAAACTTTTGGCATTAACACTAGCATTTAAACTTCACAGAGAAATTATGAGGACCTTGTGATTTCCTTAGATTTGGAGGTGAAAACACTCTTTCTCACAGGCTGAGGGAGAAGTTTTACCTTGCATAGTATGAAAAATCTAATGCTTAAATACAAGCACAAAAATGCCATTGTTTGCCTACAAATACACATACTTGAGACATTTCAGTTTTATACACATGGAATTTTCTGTTTTTAAATAAGTTAGCCATTGCACATACTCTTAGACATCTGGAAATGATGATGATAAAACACATCTCATTTCCTGCATGTGATGCACTATTGAAGATGGGAAATAGCAAAGCCTAATGTTGAGTTTGGCTCTGGAGTCATACTTTGTGTATGCAAATTTCAGTTCTTCCGTTTATTAGCTTTGTGACTTTGACTAAGTTACTTAACCTCTCTGTGCTTTAGTTTACCAAGTCTGAAAGAAACTTTCTTGGGATTTTCGTCAGATAAAATTACATAATGCACATAGCATACTTCACAAAGATTTTGAGACCTACCATACTCATATATGTAGCCATAATCATACATTATATTATTATTAATATTAAATACCTATAGGTACACTGATTTCTTTGCCAAGCTAACTTCTGCTACTCTGACTTTTAAACCTTCAGTTTGAAACTTACTAGGTATTTTCAATTATATATTTTGTTTTCTCATCTGCCTTTCCTTGTTTAAAAGAACAATGAAATGAAGGAGAGTATAGTGGTGTGGAAGTCTAAGCATTATGAGGACTTTTGAATATTTATAACCATGTGAAACACAGGTAGACTTGGGTTCTGGGAGTTTTGGAGGACCAAGTAGCTTAACACATAGCATCTACATGAATATGCTTTCTGAACTTGGTATACCTGTATGAACCTGGAATGTTTGGAAATGACCCAAGGGAGGGAATGATCCAGGTAGAGAAGCCAGCTTATGTAAACAGGATCTATATAACTAGGACTCATTTATAGGACGGTCTTTTTTTCAGGTACTAGAATTGTAATAATCGTTGGATAGTCACCTCTTCTGGGTTCATAGGCATTTGTTTTCACATCCAAATTTGATTTCTAAATTGGAATATAGAAAGAAAAATAATTTGTAAGAGAAAGGTGTCATTGTCAAACTGTGTGCAGGATTACCAAAGGGCTGAAGTCCACATGTGCCTCATTACTACATGTGTGGTTCTTAAGAGTCAAACTCACTTTCATAGGAATAAAATCTTCAAGACTCAGAATGAGGAAGGTTGAGATCTTAGCTTGTTCCTCTTTTGCATAGTCATCTTTTTCCCATGCTTGTGTTCATCAAGCTTGTTCTAAAGCCATCTCTAATGCAATCATTATTGGACTTTAGCATGTGAAAGAAGACCTGGGAATTGGCTAAAGATACAGTCATGGAATGAATCCTTGAAATCTCTGACTCACCGGGTCTGAGGTAGGACCCAGTAA
Source organism: Cebus imitator (assembly GCF_001604975.1). Lineage (NCBI taxonomy): Eukaryota > Metazoa > Chordata > Mammalia > Primates > Cebidae > Cebus > Cebus imitator. The sequence goes on along the minus strand of NW_016107393.1, from coordinate 3,234,366 downwards.
TCTGAGTAATTTACAAGTATCCCAGGTGATTGATAGACCACACTTGGAGATTAACACTAGTTCTCAACTGGGGATATATATCAAAATTACCGGTAGTACTTAGTAAAAGTCCAGCAAAGTATGCCAAGCTCAATTCCCTATGCTCAGTACCATAGGACACTCCTACCTTAAGTTGCTTTGAGAAGTCACCCACATGGAGCCTGTCATGTATGAATTCTGGAGAACAAGTCTGTGCTCTCTCGTTGGGTATTCATGGGACTTTATCTACAGGTTTTTGTCCACCATGGTTTTCCATGCCAGCGTGAACCACTGGACACCTGCCACAGTATCCGTGTGAACTCACTTATGGTATATGGATTCCAGGGCCCAAACCCTACAAAATCTAAAAGAGGTGATAGGAGGTGAGGTCCTAGAGCCGGCATTTTTGGCTCCCAATATGATAATTACGACTGAATAGAGTTTCACCTTTGCCTCCATGACTCACAGTTTTTCTGTAACCACACCGATGGCAGTGACCAGATGGATAGTATTGAGATCACTATGACTATTGAATGTCTACAGGCTGTTTTTGCCTTCTCTGCATCCTGGAAAAAGCCATTTCTCCTGTCCTTGTGGTTTTATGGTGAGAAATAGGCTCCTTTCTCTGTGGTCCCTTCCTGTCTTCCCTTCTCCATAGCTGCCAAGTGGAGACTGAGATGACTGTGCCAAATGTACAGATGTGATGGTGCACATTCTAACTGCTGTTGTCCTGGCAGAGATGTCCTCTTTCAGCCCTTGCAAATCCTTGAAGTCTTTCTCGCCTCACTGTGCATAGCTTACATAAGCAAGGTTTAAATTTGTCGAGAATTTCACAGGTTCTCAGATCTGTTTTCTTTCTTTTATATTGCATTGGAAAATGAATAGTATAATGTACTCTTAGCTGGCATGGGTCAAAGGTAGTCTGATCTTTAGGAAAATTTGATTCTTGAAATCACATTTCTGGATTATTAAGAAATTATCAAGAATTATAGCAAAATTATTACTGTACGTGCATAACAATTCTTCTGAGTCTTCTGTGTGTACTTCTATAGATCCATTTACAGTTGTAAACTATAGAATTTTTTTATTTTGCTATATGTAATGAACAAAAATGACATTAAACATTTTGAAGCACTTTGTCATGAGTAGCTCTAACTCTGATCATTGATTATTTTGAAATCCAGCAATAGAATTCTATCCTGTGAAAGAATGCTTTGTTATCTATAAAACCTCAGAGGGTGATTGAGAGGAGGGTGGCATAAAGTGACAGTTTAGCATTTTCTTGTTGTAGGGCCATGTTATGCTTGAACCCTACGTTCAGTCTGATTCAGCCCTCATAGATGTCAACTTCCTTTTCATTTTATTTTTTAAAAGACAGGGTCTTGCTCTGTCACCCAGACTGGAGCGCAGTGTTGCACTCCTATTTCACTGTGGCCTTCAACTCCTGGACTCAAGTGACCCTCCCACCTCAGCCTACAAAGTAGCTAGGACTACAGGTGTGTGCCACTATGGCCAGCTAATTAAAAACGTATTTTATAGGTGATATCTTGCTGTGTTTCACAGGCTGGTCTTGAGCTCCTGACCTCAAGCAATCCTCCCGCCTTGTCCTCCCAAAGTATTGGGATTTCAGGTTTGAGCCACTGTGTCTGGCCTCAACTTCTTTCTTTAGCTGTAAGGAAGGGCTCGATTGTGATGGAAGATATTGGTGAAGGGGGTGATTGGCAAAAAGGTTGACCTACTCAGAAAATGATAAAACCAACCAAATTAAATGTGAGAGGGGACAGGGGACTTTGCAAATAGGAGATGTCAGACTTTACAGATCCTCTCAAGAGGCAAATTGCTGGTCACATGGCAAGTTTATCTTCTAACATTAAGAAAAAAATGCAAAAGGTAACATCTGAACTGATGCATAAGGCTAATTCTGGTGGTAATTTGAGGAGCCCTCCATGGGATGGATTTTTAATAGTCCACAGGGCTTGTGTTTAATTGGAAAGATCATACCGCACTAAGAATCTCTCGGTCTAGCCCACCTTTTCTTCTCTCTCAAGCCTTATTATAACCACAAGAAAGTGTGCATTAGGATTATGATTTCAGCACTGGTTGAAGTCACTCTAAGCAGCCTAGCATGATGGAAGACACAAAGCAGAATCTGTGTGAGTCCCCCACCTCCCTGGCTGCTGTTTCTTAACCCCCTTTAGCAAAAGGATAGACAAAGCAGGCTTCCTATCTGGTTCTGAATAAGAAGGCTTTGAAAAGACATGGTAGTTGCCTGCAAACACTTGAAGGGATGACATGTGGACAAGGAAGTAGATTCATTTTCTGAAGTTCCAGCAGGCACAACCGGATTCAGTGGGTGGGATGCAGGTTTCAACTCAATATATGAAAGAACTTTCTAATGATTCATGCTGTCCAGTAATGGTATCGCTGCCTTGAAGTTTCATGTTCCTTCTAGCTGAAATTATGTGACGGATGAGAGGATCAGCCACCAGACATAGCATAGAAGGAATTCCTGCATTGAGTGGAAGCCCAATTGTGCTGATTGCTATAATCTGTCTCATTCTTGGCATTATTGATAAAATAATTTGAGGAGTGACTATAGGGGAAGGGGTTATGTAAAAAGAAAGGAAGTGGGAGAGGTGTTCCTGAACTCCTTAAAGGATGATAGAACAATTACTTCATTTCTTTCCCCCAGCTTTTTATTATTTTTCCAGCTTTTGAGCACACTGCATTTATTGAACACCTACTATATGCCACAGTATTATTTCATTTAACAGGAAAAGCACAGATTCCTATGTGTTCCCTCTTAGCCAGAATTCTGCAGTTGTTTGCTGCCCTTCACCCAAGGGTCAAGCTTGGTGACTTGTCACAAGTTGTGCTGCATACCCATCACAGCTGAGCTAAACTCCTTGGTAATCTTTTATGTTTCCATATCACTTTTCTGTGTTTCTCGTATAGTGCTTGCAATATTAGATTATAATAATATGTTTGTGCTGATTTTTCTCGCTAGACTGTAAGCTACTTGAGGGTAGACCCCTTGACTTATTTATCAGGTTAATGACTATAGAAGTGTCTAACAAATAGTAAATGCTAATGTTCATTGACTCAGTATTTGATTGCTCCTCTCATCACACCCTTCCCTCAAAAGAAATACCCATGATGACTTTTATCTTCAACATTTGAAACTAAAAGAAAAAATACTGGAATATTCTTTCTCTTCTGCACCCCACCTTCCTGATACTAATCACATCCTAATTACTTATCCCATCCATTCTATTTCAGGGGTGGAGGGAAAGAATGATGCCAAAAATAAATCCCCAAAATTAGAGAAGGGAAAACCAGTTATTATGCAACTCCTTCATCTCCCCAAATAGATGTGCTACCTTTGGTATCACTAGTGAAGGATGAGGAGGAAATCCTTCTCCCACTTCTAACTAGCTGTGTGACCTGGAACTAGTCCTGTGACTACCTAATTGTTTCATTCATGATGATTTGGGGGCTCATTCAGTCTTAAATTCTATAATTCATAATCTCGTTTCCCTTCAAAGGTTTTCTGAAGTCCCTTTGTCCTTTTCCTCTGCATGGTATTCTCCCGAATAACCACGAAGCCAGAATGATGCTGACAAGGGAAGAAGTGTTGGGCTTAGAATCCTGTTTGGAAGATGGCATTGGGATAAGACTATATTCTTTGTGATAGGACCCCTCCAGATTGAGTCCCTTCCATATGGCCTTAGGCAAATTATAAACATATTTAAGCTGAGGATTCTTCTCATAAAGGGCATAATATATATCTCATAGGATTGCAAGGACTCAATAAGATAATGTATATGAAGTGTTTTTCCTGTGCGGGAAACATGATAAGCCCTTAGAAATGATAGCTGCTATTATTTGGAAATAGTCCCCTCTCTTTTTTTTCTTTCTCTTTTCTGTAACACCTGAAAGAGACCAGCACCCAAGTCCTGAAAAAGTTTCCTTGGCACGGGTTTTGTTGTGCTCTTGAACATCATTTCTTCACATTGCAGACTTAGTAGAGGACGATCAAGGTTCCTTCCTGCTGAGGCATTCTGTTCCCACATGTTCAATGGCCAAAAGAGCAGCCCATTCACAGTGGTTGAGACTATATTTTAGTATTTGCATAGAAGACACAAATGTTACTGAGGAGACGCTAGAAATGGACGTGGGGTCGTATATCTTAATATCACATAATGTATCTTACCCAAATCAAAATTCTTTCATTTGAAAAGGCTTTGACTGAGCAGTGGTGGCACAACAGCTCCTGAGCCTGACAATAAGTAGACACCTTATAAAAATTTATGAAGTTCAGGTTGTAAAGGACAAACTGCACATACCGAGTAGTAGCATTCTTATTAAAATAATTTCATCTTTAAGTCCATTGTCTCTGTATCACCTGTAATAGAAGCTTATGCTATGGCTAGACACCTCAACAGCCTGTAAACTTTTATATGGGCTTTTGGAAAGGGATGATTGGTTTGCAAGATATGATTTTCTCATCTCACCAAATTAGATTATTAGAGATAGCATCCCTGGATGTAAAATTTCAATCCTGAGTAAACCTATACCTTTGAGACTGTGCAGCCTGCTAGCAGTGTGGAAATGGAGCATAATAAATCTGCCCTGAGCCCATTTCTCTCCACACAGCTCCGTAATTCGTTCTTTGCTT
>NW_016107393.1:3175301-3229649 GCF_001604975.1 Cebus imitator | reverse complement strand
TTTTTTTTTTTTTTTTTTTTTTTATACAGCAAATCAATCTTCATCCAGGCTGGCCCCTCTCATGTGCACCACCTCCTCCTTGCTCCAGACCTCACCTCTTGGCATGCTAGACTCCTATAGGGCTTCTTTCTAGAGCTGTGTGCCATCATGGAACCTCTATCCAAGCTATGTATCATATGGCAAGCAGTTATTCTAGTTATACGCTTCTTTGTTGAAGTAGACGTTTAAAAAGATACTCTGTTTAAAGTGGATTTAAACAAACAACAGCATGTGTGGATCACATGGATATGTGCAATGAATATTTCACTTATTCTTTCCTGAGTCTCCTCTGAGGGGGCAGAGAAGGGGTAACCTGATATTAATACCACACGCTTCTTTATTCCAGTCCCTTCCACAGTGTCCATCTGTGCTGTCCTGCAGCTCCCATGGCTTCTCTCCCTCTTCTCTGGTTCATTGTTGCTTTGGTCCGATGGCATTGCCACTATGTGCTGCTACTAAACCAAAAGTGTCTGCAAGGAACTTAGGAAAAAAGAAGTGTTTAGGAAAACTTTCTCCAAGGTGGAGTGGAGACAGCCATACAAAATTGTGAATTAAATACATGGTTTCTGGTCCTGTTTCCACTCTTAATTATTGTGGTGAGATTGGGCAGGGAATTTATCTTTAGTGGACCTCACTTTTGACATGTGTGAAACAAGTAAGTAGGAATAGGTAAATTTTAAGAAAAAAGTTTGTTAAGTATGAACTTGGAAAATTGACCTCTCTTTTTTCTTATAATTCAATAATTAGGTGTCTTGAGAATAAGCTGGTAGAATCTGGGGCTTTGGAAGAAGAGGTATCAAGATTATTGTGCTACCCTGCAGGGTATAGTGTGGGGACCGCTCAAAAGTAATTTTGTATAGAAGGTTATCAGTTATAGTCTGGTCAGAGGGCCGGCACCGAGCACAGCAGTTTGATGGAGAATATAAGAATGGGGTCCTTAGCAGACAAGAAGCAGTGGTACTCAATTTGTCAGTTTTAGGGGAAGAATATATTAGTGATCTCCAGTGATTTTAAACACTGTTAACTGAGTAGTTTGTTAAACTTTTAAAGAGTGTGTTCACCTGCGTTTATTCATTCACATTTTCTTCAACTCCTTGAATTTGGTAAAAGCTTTTGTTTCTTGCCACCTTGTGTCGGCAAATTTCCATTTGAAAATATGCAAATGTAGCAGAACAAGCCAGTAACATACCTGATTAAACATCTGAGTTATTAGAACAATTTAAATTAAATCTTGTACCTGTGTGTCTAAAATGACTTCAGATCCTGAGACTGTTGAACCACATTCTGTTGGTTCGTGGTTTCAAATTCTGAAAATAGCCATTATAGATGTTTTATAAGACTATGGGTCTGAAATGTAAATATAAAAATAACTGAATAGCACCAAATTTGGGACATAAAAATGCTGTAATTACTATTTTGATAGCAAATGTCATCAGCTCCTCCAAGGAATTGACTTTCCATAGCCAACCAAAAGTATGTATTCAGTCACTACCATGTGTAAGTATGCCAGTGAAGAGAATATAGTCTAAGAGACAACTATTAATAGTGTCCAGATAATTAAATGGGGTGGACAATAGTGACATGTTTTGTCCTACCCTGGACCACCTTAAACATACCTTGGATTCTAGGGCATCTAATATATAAAGTTGTAAATACGGGATAATGGATGATTTAGTTCTTGAATTCCTTAGGAGGTCTCTAGGATCTCCCAAATAGTGAAACTCTTGCCAGTTTCCTGCTGTGACCATCTGAAAGGATCATGTGTGCACATGTTGCATTGCATATACAAGCCCAGAAAATGGAACAATGGCTGCAAATCTTCACAAATGAGTTTTGAATAATATGATGTATGTGATCCATATATTTATTTTGTATGAGAGGCAAGTGTGACATGCCCTTTGGATGATGACTTTATCCTTGATCCTTGTCCCTATCAATTTTGATGGCACTTGCTCTCAGATTTACAGGTAGAATGACATTTCTGTACTGGCTGAGTACCCTGGGTCAAACTGCCTCCACTAATCACAGCTCATCTACTGTTGAGATTTTCCATCTTTTTAGACTGGCATTATTTTATACCACATTGTACATCACTGGTTCTTTAATTTTCTCTCTTACCTGTCTTATATCCCCTCACCCTTCTTCAATTTATTGTATTGTGCCCAATCAGATCATATGACTCACTAAATAATTGAAGTGGGAAAAGGCTGAATATTTGAGTAAACCTGTGACAATAATTTCCTGGAAGAATATATATTTATATGGAGAAATATTCTATGATGGACATCTAGTTTGTTCTTCTGATTATTTTAAAGCATTTCTACCTTTAGGGCTATTTAGAGTAGTTTCTGGATTGAGATAATCAATTAGATTGAAGCATCAGTCTTGTAAGGTGTTTGGGTAGTGATCATTATGTTCCTGACATATGGAAGAAAATAATATCCCTGTATATGGATACTGTACATGTTACCAAGACAAGGTTACAAAGAAAGACAATGGGATAAGTAAGTCTTGAACATGGTTCTTCAAGTTTAGTAGTTTATAGATATTATCACTCATGAGAGAGTTATGATTTTACCCAATGCTGTTTGTATTTGGAGGACCCTTTGTTATTGGATTTTTAAGTTCTGAGAGTGATAGAGCTTGGTATGAATAGTGTTACCTTCTTTTAATTGTTACCACAATTAAACATCCTGCACATTTTTACATGCCTGGAGAGTCATATTGATTATATACTCACTCTCCTGAACTTTTAGCAGTATTGATGAATCAAATGGTTTGATTTTTTTATTCGGATCTTGTTGTTTTGTTTTTTTTTTTGCTGAACAATTATGATGTTTTTACCTTGGCTTCCTTTTGTTTTCTTCTTTCCTTCTTTTTCTTTAATTTTAAATCTTGCTGAAATAGAAATAACACTAGTGATGGCAACAAGAGACTATGGGGTGCATGACTGTGTGTGATAGTGTTTTAAGCCCAGAACATGTGTTATATCTCTTAACAACAAGGTAGACACTATCATAGTCCCCATTTTGAAACTGATGCTTAGAAAGCTGAGAAATCTTTTTAAGTCATAAGACCATAGTAACTGACGGGCTATGATTGTGAACCCAGGCTTCATTGACTCTAGAACCCACTTTTACTGTGAAAACCATAATGCAAGAGCAGAAAGGAAATGTAAAAATTATTTATTCCAAACTATTCTATTTACAGATGAAGAAGTAGTCAAGAGAGGTTAAATACTTTACCCAAACAAGAAAATGGAGGAGGCAGTTTCAACTGATGTTCATTTTCAAGGAGGTTATGCAGGCATTTCCTGTTCTATCTAATTGGCCAACTCAGATCGCATATCATCTCTGGACCAATCTGCTATTACAAGGAGTTTGGGCTCATTGTACAGAATTGTTCAAAATGGCTGCTACCTCGCTCCTTTCTTTCTCTGGGTTAAGAGGAAGGAATTCTTGTAGCTGGGCAGGCAGTGCAAAAGCTGTCCACTGAATAGGGTTGCTATCTCCCAGGGCTGAAGGCCCAGTTCTAGGCAGACTCCTGCAAAGGAGATTTTCCATGTTATTAGAATTCCTTTTCCCCTCAAAGTTTTTGAAATTCAGGGTGAAACCAACCTGACTTCATTGTTCTTTACTCAGTCCACTCTCCAGGCCCTGTCTCTATTTTGAAGGTAGATTGAGTTTGACAGATGGAAAAACAGCAGCAGTCCTGACACTGGCTGCCAAATGGGACAGAGGAGGAGGTGATCTCTTGGGTTGTGGCATTGAACTGAAAGGGCATAGATACCAATGCACAAATGAAGACAATGAATGGTGACCCTCCTGGGGGAATAGCATTTTCTATCACTGATTTAACTGCATTGAAGGTTTGCAAAAGAGAGAGGCAGTTACTGTGCAAGATACTGCTTTTCGTATATATCTATGTCACAGGTATATGGATAATATATAACTCAGTTAATATTTACCTTGCATAGTAATGCTTCGATATAGATGTGTGTCTTGATTGGACTTAAAAAGCATTCTATTTTTGTTTACAAAATGAATCTAAACTTATTCAGAGAAAGTACGAATAAAGAAGTTACAATTCACTGAGATACATATGCAGATGGAAGGGCATTTGGTTGTGTTTTTTACTCTAGATGTTCACTTCTTTTCCCTTTCCAAATAGCTAGTCAGTTCCCCTGTGCTCCCTTTGCATCAGCGGAGAGTTGTGTTGCAGAGAGGAAGGAGAAATTGTCCATTCTAAAAGAAAAATGGCTTTGGTGTGCTAGAGGCCCCTTGAGGGAATACTATCCTGGGAGGTAGGAGCAGCAGAGACCTTTGGGAAGGTAAAAGCAGGAAGATCTGAAAGAATGGAAGAGACAGGTTGATTTTCTAAGGTTAGTAGATACAATAGTCTGCATCTTTGGAGTACCCTCAATGCTGTGGCAGAACTTTGGGGTGGTGGGGGGTGACACCTAGGGAAGCAGTATATCCCTAGCTTTGGCAAAGAATCCCACAGCACCTGAGGGAGGCTCCCTCCACACCAAAGTCTGGAGAGGCCTTCAGTCCATCCGTTTCCTATTAAAATGCAAATCTAAGCATGATTCCCATGACTTCTTATCTGCAGGAAATAGAGAAAGATATTTTAAGCAGAAGAAATAGCATGTGCAAAACTATGAGGCTGACAGCACATGGACCCTACCAGTGACTCTTCATCTGGATCACAGGGGCTGTGTTGAACAGCTGCTCATGGTGGCCTTGACTGCCATCTGGTGGGGTCTCTGTGGGACAATGACATTTTGTAGGAACACATGTAATTTTTCAAATAAAATCTTACAAGGAAACTCAATCTATGAAGGAGTTAATCATGGAGAAGCACACCAGAGACTCTCATGCCATGCCTTCCCCATACACCCTGAGTTCTTGAGACATCTCTGTGGGACCATGGCTGTGTATAATGGGAAACTCATATCTGATCCAATTTGAGATTTTATAAGATGACCACAATGATGGTATGAAGATACATTAAGGGACAAAGACAGGGAATTTTAGACTGCAGGCGAAGAAACCAATGAATGAGGAGAAGTTTCCGAACACAAACTGGTTATGTAAAAAGAACTTTATTTTTCTGTGAGTTTCAGTTTCATAGAATAGTGTGAACCTATTTGATTTGACGGCAGAAGTTTAGTTATACTAATAATTCAGGGTCACATTCTCCTTCTCTGACTTGGAACTAATCCCAGGGATATTTATATACGTAGTAAAAACCACCATTTACTCAAAATGTAATTAAATAAAGAGCAGGTACTTCACCAAATTTAACTCATTTAATTACCATTGTAACCCTATGTGGTATATACTGTCATTATCTCCATCTCACAGATATGAAGAAACAGAGGCCCAGAAAGTTGAGTGATTCCTGGGATTTAAAGGTAGGCAGACTGGCTTCCAGCATGCTCTAGTATCTAGGTTCTTAACTAATTTAGCTGCAATGTGGAGGTATTTGTGGAGAGTGTGTCAGTGTGTTCTTGTAAGTGATCAATCCTTTCTGGCATCCATTGCCATTGGGGTTTTTTGCTTTTAATCTCATCTGGTTCTAGGACATCATCCATGTATGTTGCTCTGGATCTTCCCAAATGATTCTTTCTGCTACTCATGACGTGCACTAGGTTAGGAAGGTTAGGAAGAAACTCTTCGTAGGTCTTGACCTAAACGAGTGGCTCTCAATAGAGATTTTGCAGCCAGGAGACATTTGGTAATGTCTAGAAGCATTTTTAGTAGTGACAACTAGGGATGCGGAGTATGTTACAAGCATTTGGAGGGCAGAGGACAGGGATGCTGCTAAATATCCTACAATCCACATGAGGATCCCACAGCAAAGAATTATCCAGACCAAAATATCAGTAGTGCTGGGGTTGAGAATCCCCAACACAGACATGAATTACATTTCAGCAATTTTATTTGCAAAGTCGTGCTTTCTTCCCACAGCTCTGTCTTGCTGGGTAGGCACAGGTTCCCTTTGTTCTTAGATCTCACCAAACCATCCTGGGGTTTCTGATTCCTTTTCCTCCAACAGGGCTCAGTGCAGAGCTGGTGAGTGGGTTGGGACCTGGGCCTTCTTAAACTGTTGTATCAAAACTCTGCAGTTAATCTCAACTATTTTTCCTTTTTCTTCCTTTTATCTAGTTTGAATATAGAAAGTTTCACTCTTGCTGATCTTAGTCTTTCAAATCTATGGCCCATGAATTATTGTTCTCTTAACTTTAAAATCCAAACTTTAAGAATGGATTACCTTTTTCTCTGCCTTATGCTATGTGATCCCTTTCCTGCAGGGAAGTCAGCAGACTGACTGGAAGACACACAGGAAATCAGCAGACTGAAAGAAGTTTTGTAGAAATACAGGGAAAACTTATTTGCCCATGTCAGCAATTTACAGTCTATATTCTGAGGACCACTGGAGATGTCAGTAGGGTATCTATGAAAGGGGAATGTCTCTCTAGGAATTCCCAAGTCATAAAAGCATTCCCTAAAGCTCAGAAAAGCAAACTATTTAAATGTGTTTATTCCAGGGCTTTGCAAAAGTATTTGACCAGAAAACTTTCCTTTTTTTAATGGAATCCCCAAGAACAGTTTGTGCATAGTTGAGAAATGTTAGTCTATGTGATAAATGTGGCCTTTATCAACACATTGGCAGAGAGAAGAGAACAGGTTCTCCAGATATTAACAGTTAGACTTAGTAGTACTTGATTAATGATTGGTTATGAGAGGTAAGGAAGCAACAGAAATCAATGGAAAATAAATATAGAAACTTCAAAATTGAAGGAACAAATTTTGTATCATTCCTTATATATCACAAAGTGTTAGGCACCAGGCATTTTTAAAAGTGTAAACCACCAAATGATGGTACTGAATTTATCTTTCTCCTGGATTATTGTAATGGCCTTCTAAATGGTCTCCTAGCTTTCATTCACTTCCTCTTCTAATTTCAACTGCACAAGATCACCGAAAAAATATTTCTAAACAAAGACATACTTATGACATTGCTCTTATCACAGAACTTTGATGGTTAAATTTTGCACAGACAATCCAAGCTCCTTTGCATAGTGCTCAGAGGTCCTTGTCAATGCCTTCTTGAATATGGATATATACAACTTAGCGTAGCAAGAAATGAGTGGCTCTTACTCAGCAAGGCCTCACTGAGTACTGCCAGTGCTTATGTGCCTTTACAGGACTTTGGTGGACAAGGCCGGCTGTGCCGGGAATCACACATCTGTTCCTGCCCTGTGTGAATGCCTTGATTCCATATGCTTTGCAAATATATCTGTTATGTGACCTAATCGTAGAATGGAGGTGTGTGTGATCCGTCTCTGCCTGTGTCGGATCTTCCATTTGTCCTTCCAGATCCACTCTCACCCTTGTCTACTCTGTGCTCTGGAAAGCTGACTTTGTATTCCTCTGCCCTCTGTCTTAAAATGGTTTTTGCTAATGAGAAATGTTGGCAGGAGATGGGAGAGAGAGAAGAGATTGAGATCAGGGTGTTTATTCCCCAGATCCCTCCCTGGAAGGGCACCACATCATGGCTGTGTCCTGTGATGGTCTCTGCTCCTCTCAAGGTGGCCTCTCCCACCGTCTTTTCTCTTCTCCAGGTTTGGGTAACTACCATCTCCCCTTCTCCCCTTGGGAGTAGGGGTTATAACACATCCCTTCCTTAGCCCGTTGTTCCTGCAGTATCCTTGTGGTTCCTTTACATTCTGACTGTATGCTTGTAAATAATTCTTTAAAAATCAACCTTCTTCAAACTGCCCCAACTTGAATGTTCTATTTCCTTCCCATTGGGACCCTAACTTATATAGGTGGCCATCTGAAACACTGAGATTTTTGAGTGTCTATGAGTGGTAAAGATTTAAATGATAAAGAACTGGACTAAACAGATACATCATGAAATGTCCATTGTAATGTTTACCTCATATTTCAAATACCATAAATTATGACCTGAAATAGTAAGTTTAAAAATGACTTTGAATAAGGATAGTATGCCTTTTCTGGCCCAGAAAGACCATTTCTTTTGTGATCCACTGCCTAAAGCAAATTAATGGAAGAGAGCTCCAAGTTGCTATGAGTGGTAGGGAAGACTCCAATTGCTCACGGTTCTCTCTGGTAGGGTCCTCAAGGTTAGTTATGGTGGGAGGTTAATTGGAGTGCAGAGACCCAGGAATCATCGAATGGCTCATTGGCTACAGTTTTTGCAACCAGTTTTTAATGAATGCCAAATAAGCTTTCAAGGATAGGTGAGAAGCTGTCAGCTGACTACAGCTGAGCAGTTCTCTTCTGGATTCAGGTGTCAATCTTCTTCAGAAGAATTCTCCAGAAAGAATTCAGGTTGAAAGCCAATTCTAGATATTTTCCCTCATTCAGAGTGTTTATAGGATTCCTTTTTTTTTTTTTTTTTCAATTAGGTCAGACTATATAGCACCAGGGCTAAAAGGATGACATTTTTGTAAGGAGCAGCAAATGCCCCCCTCCCCCTTTTTTTTTGGTTTACACTAATAACTGATATTTAGCTTTTAGTTTAATTATTATTGGTTCATACTTTTAAGCAAAACTTGTATTTAAAAAGTAGTTTTATATAAATTAATTTCACCTTTCATGATTCTAGTCATGAAAAAATTACAAATTGCTGATTATTTTTCAGAGAAGAGTGAATAGTGCTTGAATATGACAGACTAGAGATATCATGAAGCTTCCAGTATTCTTGTTAACTATTTTTTGCTTATGGATCTAGCCATATAGATATTTATATATCTATGTATATATAGCTTTACATCCCATAGAAGCATGTGCTTTCCTTTCCCGAGGAATCTTGTTTTGGAAATGGCAACATAACAAGCATTTCCTTTGGAGCTGCAGAAGGGAAGGAGCTGTATGTATTATAAGAATGATACTGGGATGATGTGGAGCAAAGGATAACCCTGCTTTCCATGTTTTTAGAAGTTAGGCACTCCACGTGCATGAAGATTGTTGTGTGAGGGGTAAAAAGACAAATCTATTGTATAAGCAGCATTTGCTATGCAGACTTTCTTGTTTTGTACAAATTGAAGTACTGGCATTGTAATCAGTGGTTCGTGCTTGGGACATGTGATTAGGGAAGATCCAGGTAATCTTTTGGATATGTAGTTCTCAGGCTGTGGTTTCTCTCAGCCTCCCATAGTTATTTCATCATGGAGAGAAATGTTTATCATTTTATCTGAAAAAACAGGCACAGCATTGGAACCTTGATCTGTATAACTCAATAATTCTTATTTTCTTCACTTCTGTATTCTAGAGTGAAAGACTTTTTTTCTACATTCGACCTTGAATAGGAAATATCAGAGATTTATGTTTTTAAAGAATTAATAAATAAATTGTAGGTATATTGTGCACTTAAAATTTTAGTTTCTTTTAGCTGTGATTCTGAAGTAGTATTAAAGTTAATAAAAGATAAAATTTCAATTGTATTGCAATGGCTTTGAAAATGCACCTTATTTTTTGGTTATTAAATTATAGTGATGACAGAATATTATAACCTTTCTGCTTTTAAATAACCTAACTCAGTGTTTATACCTAACTCTACTGTTCTCTATGTGTCAGATTACAAGCCTTCTTTTATAGCTGTAAAGAGCTTTAAAAGGAAAATAGTCTTGGTATTTATTATTGTATCTAAATAAGATAATGAATGTTTTTTTTAAAAAACCATGCAAGCTCTTTGTTGTGAGGAGTGCAAATACAAAATGCGTAAACTCAAATACCCTCAAAATACCTTTTAGATGAAGCAGTGTGTTTGGAGGGGAAACCACGGTGAGTCAGCTGTCTCTTCAGGCGTTGCTTTCTGAACAGTTGCTGACTTGTTTAGTGACCTTGGCCATGTTGGTCTTACTCCATTTTAGTTTTCCTCTTGACAAGTGAATTTCTTTCTACTAACCTGCTTTTCCTGAATTTGCTTTAGAAATGAGATGCCGTATAAATACTAAATAACAATAATACCTTCTATATCAGGAGCGAATTTCAATCTGAAATGAGAACACAATTTGTCGATATTTCTTTTGACCTTGTAATCCTTACCAAACATATAAAAAAATAAAATCCAAGCACATCGTCATGAAGTATGCTAGGGCAAATGATTGATGGTTCATTGTCATGTAAATGCTATATTCCATGTAGTTTCCTTTAAATATTGTCAGCTTGAAATTTGGCTTAGCAAGTTGGCAGCCTGAAAATCCCTGCTTTATTAGTTAGCAAATGATTCTGAGTTTTATCACATTCTGTTGTCAATCTCAGTTTTTAGGTACGTAGGAATTAAAAATTATATGCTCAGCTGACCCTTTAATTAGCTCTCATTCTGTCTTACATGATTTATAGTCTGGTGGCTTACATGTAAAAATGATATATGATTTAATGAACTGGAAAGGCAGAATAGGTTCCCACCTCTGATTGTTTAATGCTTTTCTCTGGCTGGTGACTGGAGGGCTGGGGGCAAGTGAAGCAGCAATTGGATCCCCTCCTTCATTTATTGTTACAAGGACAGGAAGGTCCAGTTTGCTGTGATTTTGCAAAT
Organism: Cebus imitator; assembly: GCF_001604975.1. Classification (NCBI taxonomy): domain Eukaryota; kingdom Metazoa; phylum Chordata; class Mammalia; order Primates; family Cebidae; genus Cebus; species Cebus imitator. Next base: position 3,219,035 of record NW_016107393.1, on the reverse strand, counting down.
ATACTTTTGTTTCATTAGAAAACACAAGCGCTTTGATTCAGATATCTTTAAAAAACGATTCAGAAATTGTTTTTTAAAAGAAATATGAGAGAGGCTATTGACTCAAATTCTCTTATTTTGCATTTTTATTTTATTGCTCTAAATGCAAATATTGCAGGGGAAGAAATACAGGGTTTAACCTGCAGAGTCTGGCAGTGTTTTAACACTGTGAGGTCTGTGAAGTCCATAGGTGTTTATGAAATACATTAGACAGTGATTGAGGTTTGGGTTTACGGCAGTGGATAAGACAGGCAAGTTTCCTTCATCAGAGGACGGACAACAAATGATACGTAAATGCATAGACCTGAAAATTTCCCACTGTGTCATGTACTGAGTATTACAAAAAACAACTTTATGAAATGATATTTTGGAAACCTCACATAGGTGGAATCATACAGTATTTGTCTTTTGGTGACTGACTCATTTGACTTAGCTTAATGTCCTCAAAGTTCATCCATATTGTTGACTATTGCACATTTCCTTCTTTTTTAAGGCTAAATAGTATTCCATTGTATGTAGGTATCACATTTTACTTATCCATTAACTTATAGTCAGTAGTATGTATTATACATTTAACGATTTGTGAAGAGGGTAGAGCTCATGTGAAGTATTCTTACTATAATAACAATAATAACAATTATAACAACAACTTTAAACGAGGTGCTCTGAGACATATGCCAGAAGTGAGGGGCTACAGTAGAATTGGTGTCAGAGAAGGCCTACCAAGGGAGTGACACCCCAGCCAGAACCCATATGATATGAAGGGTCTGGAGGCAGAAATTCCCAAGCACAGGGCACAGAGAACACCAGCTCCATGGAAGAACAAGCTTAACAATAATGACAGACAGAAAGAGGAAAGTGGGTATGGGGACTCACACATAAGGGTGAGGAGAGGCAGGACTTGAGAACTGACAGGGGCAGATAGTGTGGTGCTTGGATGGCCACAGTAAGGAAGTGTCAGCAAGTGTCATATTCCTTAGACCTTTGCCACAGTTCTCCCGGTCCCCACCCCACCAACACATCAGAGGAGCTGTGGTGCACGTGTTTAGCTTATGCGTATTCCATTAGGTCTAGGCCCCACCTGAATAATATGGACTAGAGAGTTATAGGGCAGAACATACGAAAAGTGTCCGATTACCTCAAGGATTTCCACCTAGCCTCCTGCCCAATGTTTTATTTTGAAAAATTAAAATTAGATGGAAAAGTTGCTTAAACCCTTCACATAGGTTCATCAGTTGGAAACACTTTGCCACTTTTGCTTTATCTCTTTTCTTTAGGTATAAACATTTGGTTTTGGCTTTGTTTTGTTTTGCTAAGGCATTTCAAAGTTAGTTGTAGGCATCATGACATTTCACACTTAAATACTGCAGTGTGTATCTGGTCACGTCCAGGAAAATGAACAATACAATACTTTTATCTACTATCCAGCCTATATTTACATTTCCCAAATTGTCCTAATTTGTTCTTTATAGCTCATTGTTCTAGTGTCGTATTTCTTTAGTCTCCTCTAATTCAGAATAGTCCCCCAGCCCTTCTTGGTTCTTTATGACACTGACATTTTTGAAGAGACAAGCCAACTGCTCTGCAGAATCTCTCTCAATTTGGACATGCCTGATGTTTCCTTCTGAGTAGATTTTGGCTAAATGTATTTGGCAGGCACGCTTCATGGGTGATGTTGTGTCCTTCATAGTGTATAATATCAGGAGGCTTATAATGGTAGCTTGTTGATGATATTAAACTTGATTATTTGGTAAAGATGTATTTCCCAGATTTCCCCATTGTAAAGATATCTTTTCCTCTTTTGCAATCCATAACTAATCTGTGGGAAGATACTATAAGATTCTGAGTATTTTGTTTTGTAATAGCCTTTAACCTAATGATGTTAGCATCCACGGGTGCATCTTTCTAGAATCAGTTGTTACCATGGAGGCTGTAAAATGATGACTCTCCATTTCTCTTGTTCCCTCTACACTCATTAGTTGACTTACCTTTGTAAAGAAAAACTTTCCTCCTTGTCTTTCCTTTTAAAATATAAATATGGACTCAGTAATTTTTAAAAAATTCATTATCTTATCATCCATTCCTGTTATAATACATTCTGATGTTGTAATTGTCTCAAATTTGACTAGTAAGAACCCCTTCAGGCTGACATTTTTAATTAGTTACTGAGCACTCCCCCTGTCTCCCACATTTTTGGGTCTAGCTTAGAAGGAGGTTCAGGCTCACTTTGTATTTTCCCTGCTCAAGACCAGCAATCATTGATTTCTCCAAAAGATTCTTGCTTCTTCTAGTGGGGATTGGTATTTAGAAACCAAAATCTGGGAACTACCTATGTTTATTACTACTGGGATGTTATTGCTTCCAGGATGGGGGTATCATTGCTTTTAGTTCTATTCAGCACATACACATACATATATGGGTATGAGTACTTACTGATACCTCTAATTCTAATCCCATACCACAGCATTCCTTTTCTCTTTCTCTCATTCTATAGCTGTATCTCCTCCCACAGAGAAAACCATGATTCCAATAACATGAATATATTAATATTTACTTGTTTGTGGCTACAATAACTCTCTCCCTAATTTTAGAACTGCTACACCAATATCCAGTACCAACAACAAACTCACTGAGTTCAAGATCTCTGTAGTTCTTTTTATCCACAGAATATATTTTCTTGATATAAAGTCAAATGCTGTGTTCAAAAGTTACCTGTATTCTTTTTCCATTTTCTTCTGTGTGGTTATGTTATTTATTGGATATAGAATTAGGTTTATTTGTCTCTGAATGAGTTCAATTTTAGTTTCTCCCATACTTTCTTCTTTAAATTTAATTTTATAATATGTAAAATATTAACCTAACTCAAAAGTCAAAAATGTATAAAAAGGCATATTCAGTACTGACAAGTGTTTAAAAAAATTAGTCATTTTTAGCTTTAAAATCTAATAAGGCAACAGTGTGTATAGTAACCACCAGTGAATAGGGCAATTTTATCAAATGACATAAGGGGTATCAGTACATTTTTAGAACTCTAAAGGGCCATGCAAATAATAATTCTTCTTGGTTTGATTCTGTATTATTAATTCTTTAATTGTAAATCTTTGAAATTTATACCTGAGAGTTGTATACTAATTTTTGGCAGAATACTGTGTGTGTGTTTTCATTGTTTTTTTAGGTATACATCATCTATAGAGCAGTGTTTTTGTACGTATCACATCTTATTTGTGAGATCTGAAATAGTTTCAAGGAAAATTAAAAGAACATTTTATTTGTACTTTTTTTGTGTGTATTTTCCTGGAATAGTCAAAATATGGGCACATTTGGGGGGGAATAACTGAAAATTGTGAAAATTGGAAAATGTAGCCAAATATTCAATTGTGTCTAAATAAAATTACACCAAGTATTTGATTGTTTGAATATATATACTGAATATATATACACATACATACATATACATACATTTATACATATATATACACACATGTACATACACACACTTTTTCTCTGGATGTTTTGTCTCTGTATAATAAAGACTATATTAAAAAGTGATATACTTAGAGAAATGTGAAATAATGAGTTGTGCAGATTTTAAAGGAACTATAAATTTACTTTGAAAAATATTTTATTTAACATTGTTATTTTCACCCCAAAGCAGAGGAATTTCAAATGAATATAACATTTCTTGCTGAAGGTAATGTCAGCAAAATCACTTCAATTCAGCATAGTTCATTTACTCATGTAAGAAAAATTAATTGCATAATGTATATTTGGTTAGGTCTTGAATATTTTCTCTAAGCGTATCTTATTTTAATTCTAGGATGCTTTGATTTAGTGTAGAATATGATGATTATTATAAAATGTATACTTGGACTTTTAAGTAGGTTATTTAAGTCATTAGCCTGAAGATGATGCATATCCTCAAAACTCGAAGGGTGGCTACAGTGTGGATTTGTAAGTTTTTAGAAATGAGGTGGTGGTTGCTTGACATCTGGTTTTGCGTTCTGACTTGATAGGCTAATGCAAGATGCCTAGAATAGTGCCCTTTCCTTTACTAAACCTAATAATTGTTTTTGAAAAGCCCACAAGACTTGCTTTTATCTAAATTCTACTTTTGAACGGTTTATATATATTAACATTTTTTTACATGCAAATACTGACCCTGGAAGTGTTAAGCTCCTTTCAGTCATTTATACTGTAGTTTGATGCATTTTAATCTGATTATTTTCCTTCTAAATCCTAGAAGAGCTGTAGTGAGATTGCATTTTTAAAGGGAGAGGTGAATCTTTTGTAGCACATGAGGAACTTCAAGATCATCCTGGAATGGATGCCTAATGTAACAGGAAGCTGAAGTGGGAGGAGGGGGAGAGGGTGTTGTAGGAGAAGGAAGATTCCTTTGTAAATGTAGCAAACGGCCAGATTTTTCCAGTTTTTTAGTTTTGCAGAGCAACTTGGTTATCCAGAATCACCTGAGACACCAAATTCCTGGATCCTTCTTAGGAGCTTCCTTCCTCCAGAGCTCATCTTCCTAATCCTAACACAGTTTAATTAATCTGACTGCTGTTCTTGGTACTTTGAGACTCGTCTACAGAAGGAGGCTCTGTCACAGATCCTCAGACCCACAGCTGGATGTTATATGAGGGCAGTCTTGCCTAAATGGAAATGAAATTCCACACCCTATCATAATTTGTTTATGCCTTATGCCTGAACTATTTCTTTATGTCACAAGAATTAATACTCTTCAAGGTTCCAAATGCATGAATCAGAGAAACAGCAGGGAGTCAGAGATTTTCTCTGTCAGTCTCTTTATGAGTCCATAAATTTAGATCTCAAGAGACAGATGTGCTTAGCACAGGAGTGGCAGAGCTTTGGCTACAATAATGGTCTTCCCACTTCTGATCCAGGGCTTGGACCCTTTGCCCAAATACCCAATACTTGCTACTACTAAACTGAGTTTCCTTTTTTCTCTGGGAAGGAGCATTTAAGCAAACTTCTGGGCCCATGAGAGCATTGGTATCTGCTTGCAAGGAAGTTTACTTCTGGAAAATTAGAGATTATATTTTCATGTGATGCAAGTATTTCCAAGTATATGTACTTCTAAAGAAATTTTAATTTAGATGATAAGCTCATTTTTGTCTTTTTTTTTTTCCAAAGCAACCTGATACGGTAAGTTTTGGCATCTTAAATGGAAATGTTTATATAGTTTTGCTGGATCTTCGCTATGGCAGTAAAATGCAATACAGCTCTGTGGTTAAATAAAATTCTCAGAATTTTATTCATAGCTATTATAGTAGCTATGTCGTGGTATCTCTTTGTTGTTTTCATTTGCATTTCCCCACTGACATGGCACTGAGCCTTTCAATATGCCTGTCATCTGCATATCTTCTTTGGTGAAGTGTCTGTGCAGATCATTTTGCTCTTTTTCAGTCGAGCTCCTTTGTTGAATGTTTAAGAGTTTTTTGTATATTTTGGATACAAGTTCTTTATCAGATATATGTTTTGCAGATATTTTCTCCCAATCTGTGGCTTATCTATGCATTCTCTTAACAATATCTTCTCAGAGCCAAAGTTTTTAATCTCAGTAGTTTCATCTATCATTATTTTTCTTTCATGGATTGTGCTTTTGGTGTTGCATCTAAAAAGTCATCTCCAAACCCAAGGTTACCTAGATTTTTCCCCATGTTATCTTCTAGAAGTTTTATGGTTATTTGATTTACATTTAGTTTTATTATCAATTTTGAGTTAATTTTTGTTAAAGGTATAAGGTCAATGTCTAGATTATTAATATGTTTGCATGTGTCTGTACAGTTCATTTAGTTTTCACTATGGTGAGTGAATTAACATTATTCTTGGATATATTTATAGGAAGATATTTTAATCACTGAAGACCTAGGAGAATATTGTTTTTAGCTAACAGTCTCTGTAACTATGAAGAGAAATATTATCAGAACATAAAATTGTTTTCTCAGTGAAGTATTTTGACATTTGGTCTTTCATCATATTTTAGAATGATTTGGAAAGACTAGAACTGTGTGTATGATTGGAGCTGGTTGTATTACTTAATTAAATGTTTGGTACTGCTCTTGTTTAAGTAGTTGTGGGCTTTTAAAACTTCTTTTTTTAATCCATTTCATCCTCTGAGTTACTGGTTTGGAAGATTGTTACAATGCACCCGGCTTCCTTTCTTTTCTTTTTCTCGTCTTTTCTTTCTCTTCCTCCCTCCCTCCCTTCCCTCCTTCCTTCCTTCCTTCCTTCCTTCTTTCTTTCTCTTTCTCTCTTTCTTTCTTTTTTCTTTCTCTCTCCCTCTCTCTTTTCTTTCTTTCTTTCCCACTGTACTTGGCTAACAAACCTTAACATCTGCTGACATTGTTGATCCTAGGAATAAAAACGTGAGATGACCTCTGGAAATATTTCTAGGCACAGAGCCCAGACAATCCATAAAACCCATATATTTCAAATTATGCCAGTTTTGTGAAATATTTTCAGAAATACATTTGCCAATGATTTGGTTACATAGGCCTGTTTAAAGAAAATATTTTAAAGTTCTTGAGGTGATCTGTAATTTTTATGAAAACTAGGAGGCTTTTCATATCCAAATCTTTCCTTTTAGATTGTCTTGGTATTCTTTTTTGCAATAATGTAGCCACTCACATTATAATGGTTTGCTTAGTGTTGAACCAAATAATCTGAAACAAAAAGTGAATAAAGGATTTATTTTTTAAAACAAAATTTTACTTAAGCTACAAAGCAGAAATAAGGTCATATTTTACTTTTAATAAGTAGTTTTCAAATACAGGTCATTATTGCTAAATGTTGTGTGTAATATGGTGGGCTCATGGTGAAGGAATTAATAGACAATTTAATACTTGCCATTTGGATTTTGTTTAGCTGTCCTTTTTATGATATATTTTTACCTCCTATCCTATATCATTATCTCACAGTTGCCATCTGTTTAAATGGATTGGCATGACAAAAAATAAATAATGTAGACCTAGCAATTCTAAGGCATAGTACCCATGTTCCAGCAAACACAAGAATGTTCATAGCAGCATCATTTATAACACCCTCAACTGAAAAATACTCAAATATCAGTTGATAGTAGTCTAGATAAATAAATGATATATTCATGAAATAATATATGCGTGAAATATAATACTTTACATAGATGAAAACAAATAGTTTACAGTTATATCCAACAGCGTGGACAAACTCACAAAAGAATAAATTCTACTTAATTGCATTTATAGGAACTTTAAAAACAGGCAAATGTAACCCATGTTATCAAAAGTCAGGATAGTGGTTACCTTTGAGTCATGTAGTGATTATAAGGGGGCATGAGAAGGCATCTGGGGCTTTGGTAATCTTCTTGATTTTAATGCCGGCTACATGGGACATGTTCACTTTGTGACAATTCATAGGCTCTCTGATGTTTGCTTGTATGCACACATGTTATATTTTAACAACGTGCTGTAAGAAAGACAATGTTTGCGACAACATAGGTCCCAGTGAAGGCAGCATTTAATAGGGAGCAGTTAATAATAGGAAGCTGGGAAATGTGGGCAGTTCTGGTTGTAAGAGATGTGTGAGGTTTATTTTTTAAAGATTATTTAACATTATTTAAATTATTATTTACATTTAAATTATTGTTCACATTTTGCATTTGAGAATTATATTTTTAAAATAAATAATTCAGTCTATTTACATAAATATAAAACACAGATTTCCCACTGCTGGAAATACATAATCATTTTCTTAAAATGGCATTTGTGTTATTGTGAAATCAGGTATTGGAATTAATAGAAGAGAGATCCTTGCGTTAAAGTCTTTTGTGACTTATCATTGCTCACAGGACAGAATTCTGATTTCCTGGGGAAGCTTAGAAGGGCCCATGTGATCTAGACTCTCTCCAAGTCTATTTACCCCTTCTTCCCCAACCCTCCCTATCACACTGTCTCCAAAATTCCCAGCTTCTTGCATCTCCTTGGGCACTGGTTTTTCCACACCAACTAGTCTTTGCTTTAGCTACTCCTTCTCCCCTGCATGCCTATTATATTTACATATTTCTGACTACTGTATTTCTAGTGCTTAACGCAGTATCTGGCCGTTTATGGGATGTCAGTTAATTAAAGACAGCTTGAAGACTTTATAAAGTATACTGTATCATCATCTTAAATTCTTAGATAATTTTGTGTCTCCTTGTTAGGTTTTAGGACATTCAGTGTAGTGCGAGTTTCTTGTTTATCTTTATTCTACTGTAGTATTTAGACCATACTAGGAACTTAAGTGTGGAATGAACAAAAGATTTGAAGTTTTGAATTGATACAGAAACCAAAGTCAACTAGATTTGTCTTTGATGTATGCTTTATAAATTTTTTAGCTTCAAATTTACCTTTCTTATTGCATGATTTATAGATGCAAAAGCTGTTGGTATTTATTTTTAGTATATGTTTTGTGGGTAGGTGCTAGGCAGTGAGAGAAATCTAAGCAAGTAAAAGAATTTTTTTCTGAATAATTTATAAAGCGAATAAAAAAAACCAATAAAACAAAACCTACCTGTTCATTTTAGGTTCATTTAGATCTATTGTGTGTATTATAGAGAAGTATCTTGCTGCTGACCCCATGCTTAAAGGGAGAGTGCTGCATAGTTTAAAGGTGCCTATCAGGAATATTTTTGCTTCTCTGCAGGGCTATCAATAGCGCTCTTTGCTTCATAGAGATGGATGGGGCTGGGGTAAGTGTTGTCTGAGTATCCTAAAAGGAATGAAATTAGTCATCAAGTGAGAGTTAAAAATGGTGTCTTCTTATTGTTAATAAGCCAGCCTTCTACCTCTATCCCTGAAGAAAACCCACGAGTGCATCAAAGTGCTTGCATGTTTTGTTGTTGTTTTATTTGTGGCTTTATAGAGTTGTACCAAGAACCAGAGCCGATCAGTCTTTGTTAAAATACTTTTTCCCTTCCTGATACCTTTTGAAAAATTTCTTCCTTATCTATTTAAACATTGAACTCCATTCTTGTTCGACAGTTCCAAACTCTAAACTCTATTGCATGTGAGGTGGGTAGCTACATTTTGGACACCTGTTTTTCATACTTTGGTAACTTGTTCATCTATCTATTCTCTTCAAATTTAAGGCTCTCATTTGCTGCTCAGGTGGCTCACAGAGGTGATGTGAAAAGGAGGAGATACCATCTCACGCCAGTTAGAATGGCGATCATTAAAAAATCTGGAGACAACAGATGCTGGAGAGGATGTGGAGAAATAGGAACACTTTTACACTGTTGGTGGGAGTGTAAATTAGTTCAACAATTGTGGAAGACAGTGTGGCGATTCCTCAAGGACCTAGAAATAGAAATTCCATTTGACCCAGCAATCCCGTGACTGGGTATATATCCAAAGGATTATAAATCATTCTTCTATAAGGACACGTGCACACGAATGTTCATTGCACTACTGTTTACAATAGCAAAGACCTGGAAACAACCCAAATGCCCATTGATGATAGACTGGACAGGGAAAATGTGGCACATATACACCATGGAATATTATGCAGCCATAAAAAACGATGAGCTCGTGTCCTTTGTAGGGACATGGATGAACCTGGAAACCATCATTCTCAGCAAACTGACACAAGAACAGAAAATCAAACACCGCATGTTCTCACTCATAGGCAGGTGTTGAACAATGAGAACACATGGACAAAGGGAGGGGAGCACTACATACTGGGTCTGTTGGGGGGGAATAGGGGAGGGACAGCGTGGGGAGGGGAGTTGTGGAGAGATAGCATGGGGAGAAGTGCTAGATGTGGGTGATGGGGAGGAAGGCAGCAGATCACACTGCCACGTGTGTGCCTATGCAACAATGTTGCATGTTCTTCACATGTACCCCCAAACCTAAAATGCAATAAAATTTAAAAAAAAGGTGTTAAAAAGCAGGATACTCAAAATTTAGTGTCAATAAAGCTGCCGAGCTGAGGGAGGGGATGGCATCAGAATACCGACAATGAATCCTAGAGTCATGGGAGGACAGAGATGGTGGGGCAGTCCTGAGGTGGTAAGCAGGAAGAAAGTTGGGGTTCACAGATGGTGGAAGCCATGAGTTAAGGAAGGGAGGGATCGTTGTCATCAGTGGTATTTTACTCCCTCACTTCCTTGAAAATGGCATCTTGTTTCAGACTCATAGTGAAGCAGGACTTGACAACACTGTAATGAAATTGCAAGGGGCAGAAAGGTCCATTCCCAAATGGCTTGATGAGTCATCTTGTGGGGACTTCCGCTTTAAAACCTCATTACTCCTTAGCTGATAAAGCCTAGGCTCAGCTATCTAATCTGAGCTTCAAGATAACCTCTCAAGTAATTTAGAAAAGAGGAAATGAGATGCTTTCTTTTAAAGCTTGTCTTTAAACTGTTGAATAGTAGGGGGTGGTTATTTTGTTAATCTTTATACTTTGGAAGAAGAAGAATTGTGTTTTTGTAGTAATATGTTTTAGACTGTCAAAAAAGAAGTGCTTTGACCGCAGCTCAAAACCACCAAATATTTATTTTTAGACTAAGTTTAGACTGAGTGAATTTAAAATTTATTTTGGTATCTATCACTTAAAAATTAAACAAAACAAAACAGGAAAGGGTGAATAGATAGCCACTGGGAACTGGACTGGTTTTGCTTTTGTAAATGGGGGATTAGGATTCGTCTGTCCTATAAAGGACACACAGCATTTAGATTAGACATAATCTGATTGTATTGTAATACAAAGGCCATTCAAGTCAGTTCAGTGTCCAGGGTCTATAAACACCATATGACCACTTATTGGTCCAGGGAAGAGTATTAACAGAAAGATAATAATGAGTTTTAATCCAAATCCTTAAAGTGCAACAGCTGTGGCTTCAAATGAATTTTCTTTCAGATGTTAGAAGCAGTGCTGTATTTCTTACAACATGATAAATTGAACTATTTCTTTCTTTACTCACACAAATAGTATGCCTATTTAACTTCCCTTTTATTTGATTAGGTATTTCCCTTGTCTCACATTTCTTTTAGTATATAATATACATGTTGTCAAAATGTTTGTATATTTTTTAAAAATCAGACTACCTATATAAGAGCAAAGCATACACCAGGCAAACTAGCATATATGGCCACCCATATAAAAGTTGTGTTTTTAACTTTTAAAAAATTCTCCAATAAAATGATGAAGACACACTTAAGATATTAGGGAACCATATGTCCTTTCCATATGTGTTCAAAATATATGGTGCTTTGGAAATGAAAAAACAAAAACAAAATTAAATGAAACAAACACAGACCTATGTCACAATGAGCATTTAAAATGCCAAGTTTATTTAAATATGATTCACAGATTTTTTCTTCTTCTTTTCATTTTGAAATGTATTGAATTTAGCAAGCATTTATTCTCTGTATTTTTATGTTTTACTAATGTCATTGTTCATATTGAATCTACTGTATAGTGAATGCCATGCTGTTCTGTGTAGGATATTATAAAACATAAAAAGTGCAGAAGAGTCACAATCTGATAAACGTAAAGGATTGACTTTTGTAGTTAACATTTGTTGGCTGACTCCCAAGCATCCTTTCTCTTTCCAAAATACAGTGCCCCAAATTTTCTGAGCAATTTGGGTCACATAGACTTTTCTTTCAGCTCCAAAAGGGATCTTGGTTTGTGCATCAGTGTGTTCCCTCCCTTTAGCCACTGTGACACCTTTTGAGTGATGGTCACATGGACCAGACATGCACAAGTGGACTAGATACTAGCATTTTAATAGAGCTGCTATAGAAACAGACTCTGACTTTCCTGCTGGAAGTAGTTGAACTCATACCCTTGGGAAGTAGGGGAGACCATGTAAAGGTTTTTGCAAAGCCTCAGATTGAATACAACATCTAAGATCTTCCCACTAAAGTATGAAGATAGTGTTGGTGACACTGCTCAGCTGGATCAAGCCAAACCCTGTCACTGCAGTTCATTACATAAACTAGTAAACCCTTTTTACTGCTCAAGCCTTTTGAGTTTCAGTTACTTGCAACCAAAAAAACGAACTGAAACAAGACTGAAAAATAACTGCAAATCATTGTGTTTGCAAATATTTGGAAACTATTATTTTTGAAAAGAGGAATGACATGCTATTTCGATGATTGACAGAGGAAGCTCTTAGAGTTGGATGTTGGGTCATGGAGGTAGAAAAGGATGAACAGTAAAATACAAGAAAAGTTGCTAAGAATGCTTCTGTACTAAGAGAAACAATGGGAACAAGTAAAAATGTGTGTGAAGGAAAATGTTACTTGGTAGTGAACCAAATTTTGACAAAAGGCATAGGAGGATTTAAAAGTGAGCTCAGCTTTGTGGTCTTGGATAGCCTGGAAAGAAAAACTAGGTCTAAAATTAAACTTGTCTAGACATAGCAAGCATCTTCATCTTTTTATCTAGAATTAAAACTCACCTGTTTGTGAAACTTGTGCTGCAGCTTTGTAGTACAGCATAGCAGTTTTTATGTGGTATTTTATGGTAACTGAAGAATTTGATATGTGGGGATAAGACCCAGGCAGAAGAATAGGTCTTACTTCTGTCACCTCAACTACTTTATCTCACTCATGGAATAAAGGTTAGCGAATTGGAATATTTCTTCGGCTAGAACTTTATGACCAGTGCAAAGTTATCTTTAATTCAGCATGAATTTTAAGCTGTTGAACACTATATTGTTTTTCTCCCCTCCCAAAAGAAGAGAACACATCTTTAGATAAAAATTTTCAAACAAATCCTGAAACCTTTGTATCCCTCACAACTGTCAAAGTTATATAATCACTAACAGAACTTTGACATCTTCATAGATGTTTTTACAGAAAATCTCTACACAAAGTCCAGGATTGGTATGACTTGTATATAATGGATGGCTCCCATAAGCATACAATTACTGTTGTTATGTGTTTATTTTTGTGTGCAAAGAATAATTCTTTAGCATGGAAAAAGATACTCCAATTACTTCATTTTTTAAGGCTTAACATTCTGGGCTCTTCGGCCTTTCACTTAAGGGGGAGATGTGTAGGTTTGCTACCTCTATACCCAAATGGTAATCACATGCCAGTCTCAGTTACAAATTAAAACTCAGAAGTCTAGGGAAGGGTCTTTAGGTTCATGATGTGGAGATGACATTCACAGTGCAAATATCCTCCATAGCTGAGGAGTGGCACTTTCTGTGAGTACAGGACTCCATCAGACTCTCTTGACCACCCAGGTCTGCATTGCTGCTGTTGCTGCTGATAATTAGGAATATGTTGAGTTAGATGGAATATGATAATTTTCATCATTATTACCACCATTAAATTATAGTATTTATTTTTGAATGTTAAAATTCTTTAGCAAAAGAAATTGTTTTTACACATTAGTATATTGCCTTTTATAGCAGCTAGTTTTGGGTAAAGTGTGCTCCACTAATTTGAGAATCTAAACGGTGAAATGACCTCGCACTTGGAAAATGTGTGGTTAGTAGGATGACAGGCAATCTTCCTTTAAGGGAAGGCTAAGAAACGTGGAAAAGAAGGACAAAAGCCTGTGCTCAGTGGACTTTTATTTAACTTATTGCCTTAATAAAATTTATATTTTAGGAATCTATTGTGTAGGAATTTTTTTTTCGTGGAGAAACAAGAATATAAATTATTTAAATGAAAGTTCTGTTGCCTTCTTTCAAGGTGATCATTTTCTTCAAAAAGAGGAACATAATGTGTTTCTTGCTGTTACTTTTTTACAGAAAACCTTGCACGATGCAGCAGAACATAGTGAATTTTAAGCATATGCTCCTGCTAATGAATTATCTCAGCTTTGTCTCTTTGGACACTAGGAGTACTTTTTTTCTTGCATCCTATTTTTGTCACTGCAGTCAGATAAATGAATTATGAACTGTACCATTTCATTCGGATAATCAGAATTAAGAGATGATGTTTTCCTTGGGGACTTCTCCTTGGATATATCTTAATCATGTTCTGCACACTATAGTCAAGGCAGAACTGAGAATGCTAGTTTATGTGACATGTACTAAGGGGGGAAACAGGTTGTCCTTTATTCTATCTTGGGTAAAGCATGTCTTGATACAATGGCTAGATAAGGAATGACATCTTAAAATCGCTTCTTATTTTGATCTCTGTCATAGGCCTGAAGACTCTGCTGGGAAACTGTGAAGTGTTCTCACCAAAAGTAAAAGCCATTACTCAAGAGTATTGTTTTTAGTTTTATGGATGGCTTTTAAACCAAGGGGTGTGGCATAAAATGTAAAATAACCGAACTCTCATTTGGAGGCTTTATTTGTATTCTCTGCAGCTCCTACCCTATTCTCAGCCTCCTGCACTCCCCACTGTATCCTTTGTTGGAGGAGATCCAAATCTCTGAGAGGACATTTTTAATGTGTAATATGAGCATTTTTGATATTAAATGACTTTAAAGAAATTCACTCACGAAGATCTTTTAATTGCCCCCAAATGACTCCATTTGTCATGACTACTTAAGAAGTGGTATAGGTAGTTGGAAAGAGAGGAGGACATGGCAACAGGAGAGAGAACTCCCTGTGCCCTGACACTTGGGAGTTTGTGCCCATCAGCCAGCTGTGGGAAGATTCGAGGACTACTTGTAGAGATTGGCAGTTTTTCTTTAATATGTACTATGAGTAGAAAAAAGAAAAAAGTATTCATTGAAAACTTTTGCTAGAAGTTCCATTCAGATTCTATTAGTTTTGATAGGTTGCTCTGAAGTGCACAAATAGGAAATTTTGCCATTATTTCTAGAATAGGAATATGAAAAATAAATGCAGCCTAGTAAGTGTAGACTTATCAATAGCTAGTAATATCATTAAGGTTTTAACATCTTAGCTAGAATCTCCATTCACAAAACTCCTTTTTCAGACTTAGAATATTTACAAGAAAAAGCAAACATCCACCATCCATGCTCTTTTGTAAAACCCTGACCATGTATTACTATAACAAAATTCCTTATAGACAGTGAGGAAATAAAAAAATACAATTATAGCTTTTTAAGAAAATAACCAAGGAAGTAAGTTTCATGTCAAAGTTATGCTTGGGAGACAAATCCATATTTATAGAAAAGTTCACAACCCTAAGATATTTTATTATTTAAAAATAAAATTTGAAAATGAGTGAAACATTAAATTCTAGACAATTGGGAGAAAAAAATCCTGAAACAAAGTAACATCAGTAAATAAATCTTAGGCACATAAGAATATGTTAAGAGTAACACAAAACATAGAATTTAATGTTAGAAGATGGAAAAACAGTAGAATTGATTAAGACTGGTTTAAAATCAAACAATGAAATAAATGTTTGGTAAACTAAATTTTAAAAAGAGAAGGAGAAAGAGAAAATAAAAATAAATTTAGAAATGAGAAAAGGGCTATAGTCAGAGTCAGAGAAAATGATAAATTATGCAAATACCTATGTAACTTTATGCAAATATACTGAAAAATGAAGTAATGAAAATTTCTGCATGTTTTTTCTCATTAACAGAACCAAAGGTACATGATAAACTGGAAAAGAGATTTTGAGGTAGATGTTATAAAAAATTATCAAACTTTTATTTTAAAAACCTCTTACCACTTAAGAAAACACATCAATGAAAAAATTTGAGCTATATATATATATACATACACACACACACACACACTCACACACACATATATATATATGTATACACACACACATATATACATATATACACATTCTAGGGTGCTTGAAAAGTCTGAAAACATAAGGTAAACTTATTTTTGACAGTGTGCTAGTGACATTTTCAAAAAATGCGCTATGATTTCCATCAACCTCCAGATACCTTGTTAGAGGAAATACGTGGTAAAATATGTCTAATTGTTAATATGAAAAATATATAATACAATCATATGCTACAGTGTGTCCAGAAAGTCTGTAAACCAAGGCAAAAATAGTGTAAGAATGGAATTTGACAACATGGCTCCTGTTGACAAAAATGTACCTTTTCCCCATCCTCCCAGAAAGGAGAGGGCAAAAGACCTTTAAGATGTCCTTGAGGTTTGGATACCATCATCTCAATGGTGACTATGGCAAACTGAAAGCCAAAGCCCATCCTCAAGTTTCTGAGGCCCTGAGCACCTCACAATGTTCTACTCACCTTTCCTAAGGGGAAAAGTAAAAGTGTCTGTGTTTATCCTCTGGGAGAGCATTAAATTAGATTGGCCAAGAAGAAATGAAGTTTAAAGGCTTGGAAGGGATGGAAAGGTCCCACCCAGAGTTATGGGTTACGAAACACAGCGCAGGGTGGCAGGTCTACTCTGAGTCCTGGGGGGCATCCCAGGAATTGATAGGGCCTGTGGGTGATAGATGGATGATGTGGTGGAGGGGGTGGTGATGTCATGAGGGAGGCCACTGTGTTCCAGGCACTTAAAGATTCCAAGGTCTGCACTGGCTTGGAAGTAGAGCCACCCGCCTGTCCTTGGGGTTTCAACACCAGCATCTCAATGGTGACCATAACACACTGAAACCCATAGCCCCTTTTTGCTGAATTTCCTGGTGATCTCACAGGGCCAGAGCAGGAAAATTTGAAATACTGAATAATGCTGTTGGCAAATGGATACTCGGAGCCTTAATTTATTTGAATTAGAAAAATAAAGCAAAGTGACATTAAGTTCTATTTTGTGGAGTAAATTTTGTGTGTGTGTATTTATAAACATGCACATATTTATACATATGTATCTATGAGGTATTGGCAAAAACACCAAAATAATAGCTGAATTCCAATAAGAAAGCCTACCTTAGTTACTTTGTACCCAGTGAAGAGGCCATTAGAACCGGCACTCTGGGGAAGAGCACTTCTTCTGGGCTAGTATGATGTTTTTCCAGGTTTATCCTGGGGTTTATAAACTCTGATTAGCATTAGGGCCAACACTGAGGATGAGAACCTTTCTATCCTTTCCACTGAGTAGACAGTGAGTCACTGGTGTGATATGTCTCCCACCGAACAAACTGACCAGAAGCGTGTCATGGGAATCAAAAATGAAATTATAGTCCAGCATACTGTGTCAGCGCTTCGTGGCACTTAGTTTTGAAATCTGAAACGTTTCTGGCAAGGTTGTATTTTATGTTTATGTGTAATATTAACACACTAGCAAGGGATTAATCATGATTGTTCAGAAATTATCTTTTAAATCTTAATTTAAGATAAAGTGATGTTTAATCAAGAGACATCAATTGTAATACTGATTTAAAAAGCTATGTAGTGAAGGAAAAATCAGTTAATTATATCAGGTTATTTTAAACTGAAAGAAAAATAGCATTCTGCTAACTTATAAAGTGGTAATGTTTAAATTGACTGAATTCTTCATGCTCTGATGCTAGATCATTTTAGCGTATTTTTCACACCTAATTTCTACTGAGGTTAATTAACACACTTGGAGGGACCTGTCATTATGTAGGAAAGGCAAATTTTAATAAAACTGCACTTTTCAGATTGTTTAAAACTTTTTCCAACCACATAGCATGCAGGGAAATAGTCTCTCTAGTTCTTTCTCCCAGAAATATGCTGACATACACTCACCCACACATGCACACACACACTTGGGCTGACACACACAACATACTACACCTACACTCACACACATTCAGTCTGCCACACACAGTCTTCTCCCTTCCCCCTACACATGCTTGCTTGTTCAAGCTGACACATACACAAACACACACACACTCTTGCTCAGGCTGACATACCTACACAACATAAAAATTGTGTAGCCAATGGTGTTCTACCCACTTTTCCAAGGAGAAAAGTGCATATGTGCATGAACTTTCTGTTTCTCAGATTGACTCTTATAAACTCACACTGTCTCCTGCAGGTCAACACACACACACATGCACATGCTCAGGCTGACATGCACACATACCTATGCAGACACACAGCCAGTCATGTGAACATAACCACATAGACCCATTCAGATTGACACACGCACCCAAACAGAGGGTTACACACACAGTAATGCCTACTCACACACAGTTAAGCATTGGCTTTCTTTCTTTCCTTCCCCAGTGTTTTGTTGCTGATCTCTGACTTTTCTGCCTTTGGTTTATATTCTGTGGGTCTTTGACTTAGAGATGATGACAAAGACCAATTATTTCATGTGATTACATTTGGAGTGAAATGAGTGGTTTTGATATTCGCTCACTTTTATTATTTGCATGTAGTTTAAGAAACCTTCATGGGCTTATTCTGCTTTAATATGTGAATGTAAAGGTTGAGAGATTATATAAGTAGACGAGAAAATGGCATTTTAACATATACTTGTTGAGTCTACAGGATCAGATGAGAAGTTGGCAAGGATTATGTCATGGAATTCAAAAAACAATTCTATTATTTTGCCAAATTGTAGATCAATGTTCTTATGTCACTTTGTGCTACTTTCTGTTACTTGCTTTCACTGATTATAATAATAAACACTATGCAAAAGAACAATGTTACAACGTAGTATTTTGATAGGAGACAATAAAAAGGTGGGCAGTTGAGTTGCCTTTCTGAAATTGAGAGCTTTCTGTTTGTGAATATATAAGGACAGGTATTTGTCATTCTTCCGTTTTCAACAGAACATCAAAAATGTCCAGTGTCGTTCACAACAAAGCTTTCACACAATGTGTAAAAGATTGGAAAGCAACATTTGGGACACACCAGATGTTTGTTTCTTGAAGAGAATCTGGAAATCACAATTCTGGGATTTTGTTACTGATGAAGAAGAAAAAAGGAAAAAAAAATCTTTCATAAACCACATTGGTCCATTGGTACATTTCTTTTGAAAAATAAAATGAAATAAAAGAATGGCAATTTGAGTATATACATTATATTTGGAAAGGAACCACTAATATTTCTGAGATTTCATGTTGAAAAATGTTAGCTTTCATTTAAATATTTATTTATTATTTTATTCACTCACTTTCTTAGTCTTTTTGGATAAGAAAACTTTAGGAAACTGTACCGAGGACAAACATTGAACTTCTATTTGAGGAAGCCCCGCTAGGTATAGTGTTTAGAGAAATTGTCTCCATTTTGGAATCCTAGGTGGAAAATCCTCCTGCTCTCTGCCCTCCTCCCAGGAAGCTTGATCAGGTAAGGCCTTAAGGCCTTCATAAGGACTTTGACTTTTACTATAAGTGAAATAGGAAGTCATTAGAGACTTGTGAGCAAAAGAGTGACACAATCTAACTTATGTTTGGTTTTAAGCAGTCATTTCCATTACAATGGGGAGACTGCTGGGGGATAAGAGATGAAGAGGGTCCCTTCATGGGGGGGTGGGGGGGGTAAGGGAGGAGTGGAGGGGTGGGGGGGTGTGGGGACCAAGGCATTCCAGAGGAAAAATGACTGTGGCTTAAACTAGAATGAAAGTAGAGAGAAGTGGTTAGATTCTGGTATATTTTGAAAGTAGAGTAATTTGAATTTGCAGCTTTATTTGAAGTGGGCAAAAAGAAATGGAGACCTGTTGATGATTCTAAGGTTTTTAGCCTGAACAACTTGATGAAAGAAGTTCCTGTTTAGTTAAATGGATAATTTGGGGAATGAGGGGTACTTGGGGTGGGGGTTGCTTCTTGGTAGTTTGATAGACATTCAAGTAGGGTAGGAAGTTCTGTCTGAGTCTGAAGTTTAGGTAAGAGATTGAATCTGGAGGAGTGTGTGTGTGTGTGTGTGCGCGCACGCGTGCATGTGTGTGTGATATGTAAGTTGTCAATGTACAAACATATTTAAAGATAAGAGCCTGAATGAGATGACCTTATGAATAAATAGATGTAAGAGGCACAAAGTTTGAGTCTTGGAGCATTTTAACGTTTATCATCAAATTGATGAAGGGGTACCAGCAAAGGCATCTAAGAAGGGTTAATAGTACAGTGTAGTGGTGTCTTAGAAACCAATACATTACAATTTTCAAGAAGGAAGGATTCCTAAATGTGTCCTATAATACATAACAAATGTCAAATAACATGAGGACCGTGAATTGACGACTGAATTTGCAAGTGTGGAGGGCATTAGTGACCTGGTTAAACACTAGAGTATTGTTGAATGAATAAAAGAATCTGAATCAATGAATCAAAAAATCAATCAAGATACGGCATAGATATGTTAAAAGAATTGTTCCCTGGTGAAGAGGATAGTAACTGTATTTGGTTCCTGAAACAGAATGATTTCATGATCCTGACACATATTTAGGTAAATAGAAATACCAGTATAGTTCTTTTCCCTATTTTTGATTAGCCCCCTCTCCCATTCAATTTTCATAATCTTTATTATTCTCCCCAACTTCTATTTCAGTCGCAACCCATGAGCTTGCCTCATGCTTGACTTAGGTAATAAAAGCGAACATCTGTGAGTTGAGTGAACGTTCTGCTCCCATTACCTGCATATAAATCTATCTGTATTTGTGCCTCTCCAGTACTTCCTTCTCACAGATGTCAAAGGAAAGATGTTCCTCCTAGGCAAGTCTCTCCACCTGTTCTCTTGATGCCTCTTTTCTTCAGGATCCTGGTAACACTCATTGCTCCTTTCTTTTAAGCCTTTGTCCTCTCCCTCTCTCTATGGCTTCTCCCAGCTCATAGATTTGTTTGCTTATAGTTTTTCTCATCTTGAAAACACAGGCCTTTCCCCAATTTGTATTTCCATCTAACTAGACAAAAACTATAGAGACATATTGTGAAGTATTTTAGAAATAAGGAAATGAAGAATGAAGAAAATCATAAACTGATAATCCCATCCTCAGAGATGATCATTATGTGTTTACTTAAGTTTTTCCTATATGCATTTTTACCAACTGTGATGCAACTATATACATACACTTTTAAAATCTTCCTTTCATTCAGGTAACATCATTAATATTATTTTTCTTCATGTGTTTGTTTATTTCAGCTAGTTAAGGCCATGTAATAAATTATATCTCAGAAGTCCTCCAGCCCTGGAGCTTCGTGTACTTTCCCAAAGGCTTGAAATAGTTGAAAAGGTTTCCACATGAAAAGGCCTCCATATTTATCCACACAGCCTGAGGGCACCTCAGTATCTGTACTGCATGGAGTAGTTTTTGAGGGCATGACCAGGTTGCCTCCATTGAAGGCCCTACGGTCCATGATCCCTCTAATGTCCACCATCTCCTGCTTGTCCTCCTTGCCCAGTTAATCTTGTTGCCAGTCCCCAAGACAATCATGATGTGCTTGTTCCTGAAGAAAAACATGATAGTGCATGGATCATATAACTCATACATTTTGTTGAAGTCAGGTACTTTGGTAATATACACAAGAAAAATAACTGCAAAATATTTAACCTTCTCAATGATGCTGTACAAGACCTTGTCCATTTTCATGCATGCGGGGTCCCAGTCATTGCAGAAGCGAATGACAACCATGTGGTCCTCCTCTGAGAGGATGGCCTGGTCTGCCTGCCAGCTGCTGTGGAGGTGCAGGAGCGTGTGTGACATAGTGGCCCCCACACTCAGTACTGCCCAAGGCCGAGTGCCAAGGAGGGCCCCGTATGGTGAGCACAGTCCCTCACTCTCAGTCCCTGTGGTCTCCAAAGACTCTCAGGGCCTGCCCACAACCCCCCCATCAACATTGGGCCTGCTCTGTTCACATAACATTGTAACACTTTCCACATGCTGTTAAACAGGTTTGTAAATAACTATTATAGTAGCTAGAGTATTTGATACTGTGTTTATGCTATGATTTATATATTTATTATTTTACTGGATTTTTCAAACCTACTATTTTTGATTTAAATAAAACTAAGGTAAATATCTTTGTATATAAATCTTTTACTGCATGTCACATTATTTTCTAGGCTGGAGTCTGAACGAAATTGCTGAGTCAAAGGATGTATACTGTTTTATGACTCTTGTTAGCTATTGCCAGATTGTTTTAAAAAATCAGTCTGCCAATTTATATGCCTACTGGGATGTGTAAGAATGGCCTTCTCCCCAGATTCTTAACTTTGAAGCTTTTTAAAAGTTACTTTATGAGACAGTTCTTGCTAATTGGACAGTTTAATAAGTGTTGTCTGATACTTAAACATATTTATTCGACTACTACAGAGTGAATATCACTTTACCATACTTACAGTAGTGATTTATTTTTCTTTTATGATTTTTCTCCACTTATCCTTTACCCATCTTCCACATTCCCCAGTGATGTTTTGGTAGTTTTTTGTTGACTTGTATGATTTATCATATTGACGTTGTCAGCCATTTGTCTGTGATAGTGGCTGTAATATTTTTTTCTAGTTTTCTGCCTTTTACTTTCATGAATTTATTAACTTAAACATTTTGGTTACTCAAATGACTAATTTATAATTAAATTGAGCGTAGAATTGGAAGCCCCAGCACAGACCCAAGTAAATGTAATAAATTGGCATATGTTTAAGGTATTTAAATTTTGGGGCAAATGCTGTTAGAATTCTTTCTCGTATGTCATACCAAAATAAATTTCAAGTAGACTAAAGATTCAAATGTTAAAATACCGAAAATATATAAGAGCATGTGAAAAAATGTAAGTAGATACTTATATAATCATGAGATAGTGATGATCTTTCCCGCATGTCAATAAGGGTGGAAACCATTAGAGTAAATATTTTTAAATGTGACTAATTTGAAACCTTCTGCACAATAAAAATTAACAAAGACAAAATACAAATGACAAGCAGGAAAAATTATTTATAAAAAGATGAAACTAGGCCGGGCGTGGTGGCTCATGTCTATAATCCCAGCACTTTGGGAGGCCGAGACGGGTGGATCACTAGGTCAAGAGATCGAGACCATCCTGGTCAACATGGTGAAACCCCGTCTCTACTAAAAATACAAAAATTAGCTGGGCATGGTGGCACAGCCTGTAGTCGCAGCTACTCGGGAGGCTGAGGTAGAAGAATTGCTTGAACCCAGGAGGCGGAGGTTGCGGTGAGCTGAGATTGTGCCATTGCACTCCAGCCTGGGTAATAAGAGCGAAACTCTGTCTCAAAAAAAAAAAAAAAAAAAGATGGAAACTATTAATTTTATTACTATTATATGAGAGCTCTCTTACAAATCAATTTTTAAAATTCCAATAGAACATTGATCAAAGAACATGATGGAATAACCTAGAAAACAAGAAATATCAATGACTAGGAAACATTAAAAAAATCAAACTTTACCAACTTTCAAAGAAAGTAAAATACATACATAGAGATAATCTTTGGAAATATATAAATGTGCTTTGTTTTTGATACTTTCTACTACGTGAATAACCTTACTGAGTCATTCAGTACTGGAGTCATTCAGTAAGGTCATTAGGTACCAAGGATGGTACCCAATAGTTAGTCAACCCTTTTCCCCTTCCCTCCCTCTGCTCTGGTGGTTGCCAGTTTTTATTGTTGCTATCTTTGTTTCCATGAGCCCCTAACGTTTAACTCCCACTTAGAAGTGATAACATGCAATATTTGGTTTTCAGAACCTCTGTTACTTCACTTAGATTAATGACCTCCAGCTGCATCCGTATTGTGGCAAAAGCACATGATTTCATTCCTTTTTTGTGGCCACATAGTATTCCGTGATGTTTGTGTACTACATTTCTTTATCCAATCCACCATTGAAGGGCACATAGTTTGATTTCACATCTTTGGTATTGTGAATAGTGCTACAATGAACATGTGAGTACATCAGTGTTTTTGGTAGAAAAATTTATTTTCTTTTGGCTAGATACCCAGTAATGGGATTGCTGGGTTAAATGGTAGTTTTGTTTTAGGTTCTTTGCAAAACTGCTGAATGAATTTATGTTCCTTCCAATAGTGTATAAGCATTCCCTTTTCTCTGAAACCTTGCCTGTACCTGTTGGTTTTTTAACTTTATTTAATAATGGCCATTCTGATTGTTGTGACGTGTCTCATTGGGGTTATCTGTGGATTAGTGATAGTGAACATTTTTTCATATGTTTATTGGCCACTTGTATGTCTTCTTTTGAAAAATGTCCGTTCATGTCTTTTGCCCCTTTTTAAATGGGTTGTTATTTGCTTGTTCAGTTACGTTCCCTATAGACTAGATATTAGACATTTGTCAGATACACAGTTTATAAATAATTTGCTCCCTTCTGTGGGTTGTCTGTTTACTCTGTTGATAGTTTCTTTTGCTGTATGGAAGGTCTTTATTTTAATTAATTCCCACTTGTCAATTTTTGTTGGTGGTGGTGTTGCAATTGCTTTTGAGGATTTAGTCATAAATTATTTCCCAAGGCCAATGTCCAGAATGGTATTTCCTAGGTTTTTTTCTAGGATTCTTATAGTTTGAGGTCTTACATTTAAATTTCTAATCCATGTTATGTTAATTTTTGTATATGTTATAATGTAGAGGTCCAGTTTTATTTTTCTTTCTATGGCTAACCAGCTATCCCAGCACCATTTACTGAATAGGGAGTCCTTTCCTCATTGCTTATTTTTGTCAAGTTTGTCAAAGATCAAAAGGCTGTAGGTGTGCAGCTTTATTTCTGGGTTTTCTATTCTGTTACATTGATCTGTGTATCTGTTTTTGTACAATACTATTTTGGTTATTACAGCCTTATAGTTTAGTTTGAAGTTAGGTAATGCAATATCTATAGCTTTGTTCTTTTTGCTTAGGATTGCTTTCAATATTTGGGTTCTTTTTTGTTCCATATGAATCTTATAATAGTTCTTTTTAGTTCTTTAAAAAATGATGCTGGTAGTGGGATAGAAATCTTGAACCTATAGATTGTCTTGGGTCATATGGTTATTTTAACAATTTTAATTCTTCTAATCCATCATCATGGAATATTTTTCCATTTGTGCCATCTCTGATTTCTTTCTGCAGTGTTTTGAAGTTATCCCTATGAAAATCTTTTGCATCCGTGGTTAGATGTATTACTAGGTATTTTATTGTTTTTGTGTGTGTGTGGCTATTGTAAATGAGATTGCATTCTTGATTTGCCTCTCCACTTGAACATTATTGGTGTATAGAAATGCTACTGATTTTTGTACATTGATTTTGTGTCTGAAACTTTACTGAAACCATTTATCAGTTCTGGAAATCTTTTGGTAGAGTCTGTAGAGTTTTCTAGGTATAAAATCCTATCTTCAGTGAGAAGAGACAGTTTGACTTCTTATTTTCCCATTTTCCTTCTCGAATGAAAGCTAACAGAGTTAATCTTTATACACTATCTTGCTATTTCCAAAAGGCCCATGCTAAAAGCTTCTATTCCACCATCTTGGTAAAGAAAACAACCAAAATGGACTTTTACACTACTGGTTGAAAGAGAAGATTGGTTCTATTTGTGTTTACTTCCAAGAGTTTTCTTTTATAGAATAAGATATTTTGTTGCCATTGGAAATGATAATGGCAATGTATATCCATATTTATTTACATGGAAAGATCTCCTTAATGTAGAAATTAAAAACTTTAAATTACAAGGCAACTACAATTCCATTCACAAATAATAAAAAGAAAACCATATATATATGTATAAATATATATACACATGTACTAAAAAATAAAGAATATATTCTGAAATGTAACAATATTTTCTCTTGTGAGGAAAATCAACAGTTTTTTGTTTATTTTTATACGCATTTTAAGATTCAGAATTTCTCACAAATTACTTTTATAATCATAAAAATAAATGTATTTGCATTTTGAAATTGTCTGTTTTTCTTCTTTTTTAAAGTCATTTTTTTCTCTATGCTTAACGTCCTTTCATTGTAAAATAGCCACTTTTTTTAAAAAGCTCCTTATATATATATCAATTTATTTGATATATAGTTTCAGGTGAGATTATAAATACCCCTAAAAAGACAATATTCAAAATAGTTGACTAAGTGTCTTAGTAATGTTTATTAGATAATAAATGGCTGTTTTGTGGAATTACCTCACTCCTTTCATTATTATCTCATAACACTGTATTTTAAAACTGATAAGACAAATGTTATTTTTTTCAGAACACGCTTACATATTTATTTTTCTGGATGAATGTTAGAATCAGTGGCTTAAAGTCATTTCCTCACACTTTTTAAGGTATACTGAATAAATGTAATTTATTTTTTTTCTTGATAATTCAGTGCCATGATTAACTATGAATCATCATAAGTACTATAGCATTTTTGTGAGTTATTTAGGTATGATGGGTTTTTTTGCCCATGTCCCACATGACTCTTGATCATTAGGTTTTTCAAAATTTCTGAAATAAATTTGTATTTTTCCCATGTTTCTTCAACGATACTTCCAGATGTCATACTTATCCCTTTTTAAACAACTTTCATTTGTAGTTGAATCTATGATTAAAAATTTTTAGCACTGTCTGCAACATAAGACTCAACAATAGAACTCTGTGCCTTGTATTTTGATTGTTCTTGGGCCTTATATGTGTATTTCTTTGGCCATGTTTTATGTAATTTAGATTGCCGTTTTAATGACTGGCTAAGTGTGGTGTTACTATGTTTGCATGTGAATGTGAAGATATACAAGTTAGAATAAGCTATAAAGGTAATAGAGCATAACTCAATGGCAAGAAATGCAAAGATAGAAGAGAGAGAGTTTAACTGAAACTCTTCATGAGCTCTCTTCATGAGGCAAAGTTGTTTACATGCCATACTCTTGATTTTTTCTTCCATATAACTGAATCTCAAATTAGATTACTTTTTCCTGAAACTTAGATGGTGTAATATAAATGAACAGAGTAAGGGGCCAGTAAACTAATATGTGGATATGAAGTGATTTTTTTCATTGTTCCTGAGCTTTTACATTTTCATATTCTAGAGGCAGTAATCATAGCTTGACAGTTATCAACCTGATTCAAAATTATTAATCCTGAATGTTTTCTCTTCTGCGTGGAGGAGAAACTACCAATTCTCTATTCAATGGTAGTTAAAGAATATTTCGTTTATCTCTTTCACTTGTTGTTATCTGTCTGTCCTATGGCATATTTTTCCAGGACAAACACATTGATAATATTTTCATAAGCATATTGCCACTGACTTTATTTTCTTGTTAATCACATGTGTTTTGTTGTTTTCTGCAAAACCGTAATGTTATTGCTGTAGTGGAAACAATTTATTTTGTTAAAGCTCTAAAGGGAGGTGGGACCCATCAAAGTTAAGGGCCTAGACACTAGTAACAGATGCTCCTGTAAATCAATGTTTCTCAAAAAAGGTCTAAGATGAAATATATGTAAATCTCCTCTTTGTCATTTATTTTTGGAATGTTCTCTGTTTTACCACACTTCATTTGTTTTTATATTTTTATTATGAAATACTTTAAATATAGAGACAAGTATACAAACTAACTTACCACCATGCACCTGCCACCCGATTTTATTCAACCTCAACATATTTGCCTTAGTTATTTTTTTAGGCCAGCACCACATTACAGCTACAGCTGAGGTTCCTGTGTGCCTTTGCCTTACCCCTTTCTCTCCACAGGTAATCATAGCATTGAATTTACTGTTTACCTTCTCCATTCTTGAGTGTGCAGTTTACTTTGCATACATGTATCATTTAAGAATTATATACAATATTATTAATGATATTTGTCATGTTGTCTAACTTCATGTAAATGGTAGCCTGCTGTATTCTTTCTTTCTTTTCTTTTCTTTCTATTTTTTTGAGATGAAGTCTCACTCTGTCACCCAGGCTGGAGTGCAGTGGCAAGATCTCGGGTCACAGCAGCCTCTGCTTCCTGGGTTCAAGTGATTCTCCAGCCTCACCCTCCCGAGTAGCTGGGATTATAGGCACACAGCACTGTGCCTGGCTAATTTTTGTATTTTTAGTAGAAACAGGGTTTCATCGTGTTGGCCAGGCTGGCCTAGGACCCCTGACCTCAGGCGATCTGCCCATCTCGGCCTTCCAAAGTGCTGGGATTATAGGCATGAGTCACCACACCTGGCCTTATTCTTTAATTTACTTTTTAATTTGACATAATTTTAGAGTTTATTTATGATAAAGCTAGTAGTTTTGATTTATTTGTTTCAGCTGTTGAATAGCATTCCATTGTGTGAATATACCAAATTTACCTAGTCTTTCACTTATATACATATATATATATAAAGTATTCATATATTTCCTATATATTTACCTATACAAACATGGTAGAAACAGACATTTCTGTCCTTATTTCCTTGGCAAGTATTTTCTTAACCATATACTTAAAAGTGAAACTGCTTCATGATTAAGAAAACACATCTTCCTAATCCTCCAGATCGTGTTTGTACCAATTTATACGCCCTCTAGAAAATGTATGGATTGCCGTTGCTCACAGTACTCATTGTTAGACTTTTCAATGTTCTGTTGTTCTGTATATGGTGCAAAATTTTGCAATTTTGCATTTCCCTGATTACTAGTGAGATTGAGCCTCTTTTCATATGTCATATGTTTGGAGGCAATAATAGTACAGGGTTAAGAGCTGGATGTAAAAGCCAGATAATTTGGTTTAAAATCCTGACTTTTCTGGGTGACCTTGGGCTTGCCACCACTTTGTGGCTCATTGGCAAATTAGGAAAAATAATCACACCTACATTATGGGTATTTTCTGAGTTAATAGGTGAGAATGTCTTACAACTGTGTTGAGCCTTAAGTAAGATGTCCTTGTTATAAATCTTTACCAAAATGTGATGTTGGGTGCAAAAATTTAATGATGTAAAATATCAGATTACATTATTGAAAGGTTAATGGCTGTAATCAACCTTATCTGGAAAGACTGGGATGGAAAAATTCTGGGGACTGGGGGAGCCTAGGCTTCCCTTCAGTACCTCCCTGCCTCACCAACCTCTCCCTCTTCTTATTCAAAAGATAACTTTAGCTGAGGGTCCAGGTAGAAGATGAGGAGCCAATTATGAAGCATGAAATACCCTCTTATTTAAAATTAAGGGGTATGTTATCTTAGAATTTCATTATGTTATTAACTGTTTGGTTTTTCCTTATGCAAATAGCTTGTTTAGCATCGTGTGCATTTTGTATTAGGTTATTTGCTTTCTATTAGTGATTAGAATTAGTTCTTTACATATTTGGACACGGATCTTGATAAATTTATTTTCCCACTTGTTGGCTTATCTTTTAACATTGTTTATGGCATTTTTTGTCTGTTTGTTGGCCCAAAATTTAAAATTTTTAGTATGGTTAAATTTAACGATCTTCCTTAATGACTTCTGCTTTTACATCAGGTTTAAGATTTTTTTTTCCCCTGTAAAACAAGCTATTAAAGACGCTCTCCCATATTTTCCTCTAAATGTTATAAAGTTTTTCCTCTAAATATTATGAAGCAAAATTCTCTCTGGAATTTATTTTTTATATCTAGCATGATACGTTAGAGAGCTAATTGTCCAAGCCCTATTTATTGCCTGGTTCCAGTGTCCTCTTTGTCTATCCATTATGTAAAACGATGCTGCATTTGTTACTATGTCTTTATAATAGCAGAAGGAGGAACAGCAGCAGGAACAGCAACCCTTATATAGGTCTTGCTGAATGCCAGGCACCATTCTATGTGTTTTACATATTCATTTAATCCTTAACTGGATCCTGTGAAGTAGGAACTCTCATTATTTCCATTTTATAAATAAGGAAGCTGAGGCACAGACTAGTTAGATAATTTGCCACATAAGCCTATAGCTAGGATTCAAACCCACGCTGTGAAGGTGAATAGAAATCCAGACTGTCTGGCTTCAGAGTCCACGTTTAAAACTACTCTGTTACCAGCCTCCCAGAAGCCCTGCTGGCTAGTAAACCAAGTCCCCTCTCCTTTGTCTTCTTCTTAAAAACAAAACAAAATAAAACAAAAAACAAAAACAAAAAAGTGTGAACAATATTGGTTAACTTTGGCAATCTTTTCTCTTTCATTTGTTTTTATCCTCTCTTTCTCATCAGAAAAGGGCTATGGTAGTATAGTAAACCGGGTGCTAAATATAGATATTAAGTCATTTAATCATCATTTTGGGGTGACAAGCCTTACCCTTTGTATAACTTAGTTCAAATCTTCAAAGAGTTAGAGTTTGTCAAAATGATAGGCTGGGAGTAAGTTCAGAATTTTTCTACTTTATTATACCTTTATTCTAGCCATTGTATATTCTGTTACTTCTCCTAGGATTAATTTGGAAAAAGTTTTTTTTTCCTTAAGTTCATGGTTACTAGCCTTGAAATTCTCAGGAGAAGACACAGACATAAAAAGAAATAATTATAATAATATAGTTTAAGTTGCAGATTAGAATTATGAGAGCTTAGTCTAAGAAATACCTACCCTGTCCAGGAGTTTCATGACTGATGTTTTGGTTTCATATTGGTATAACAACCCAAAACATAGTGGCTTGAAACCACAATCATTTTATTATGCCTTATACTTCTATGGGCTAAAATCTACTGAGTCTTTGATGATGCCTAGGGTTGCATTCATTTGGGTCTTGGCTGGGCTGGACCATCCAAGATGTTTCATTCACATGCCTGGGGGTTGGTCCTGGCATAGGCTGGGAGTTAATCTGGAGTGTTTAACCAGTACGCCTTTGTTCCCCCTATATAACCTCTCCATATGGCATGGTTTTTTCCTAGTATGGTGGCCGGGTTCCAAGAACAGAAAGTGAAGACTGAATCCTCTCATGGCGTAGGCTTGAGAGTCCCAGAATGTCACTTTTACCTCGTTCTATAGTCCAAACCAGTCCCAAGGCAAGATTCAACATGAGGGAATTGAATTGCCCACCTCTTGATGAGAAGGGTGTCATGAGCATATCGCACTGGAGGAATTGTTGGAAGCCCCTCTGGAAATTAACAATCACTGAGGGCGTTGCTCGAAAAGGAAATTTGTTCTGAACTTTGAGGAATGAGAAGGGCTTCATTAGAAAGTATTAGGGGAAGAAGATCCAGGCAGCAGGTAAGAACAGAAGTGCAAAGGAGCATAATATGTTTGGATAGTTTTTTACTGTGGAATCACAGGGATAGAATTGATAAGGTGTATTTGAAATAGTAAGAAAATAATAGCTAAAATTCATCAAGTGCTTACTGTGTGCCCCGCACATCCTGCCCTTTGAATGATTTATTTCTTTTATCCTCATAACAATCCTGTGAAGGAGACTACCATTATCTAAATTTTCTAGACAAGGAAACTGAGGTACAGCTAGGTTGAATAACTTGCACATGGTCACATACCTTGTAAGCATCAGAGTTAAATTTGAACACAGGCAATATGCCTTTAGAGCACCTTCTCCCCCCACTGCTCCATTCAGGCTCCTGTAGATCATAAAAACGTGTATGCCATATTATATCTTGCATCCCACAGACTGTGTATGTCACGTTATGGAAATTGGGCTCTGAGTAAGAAACTGGAGCAATCCCACTGGCATTCTAATTGCTGTATTCTTAACGCTGGTCCAGATTTCTTAGGAGCAATTGAATCTTTGAGTCCCTCAGGTATTTCTAGTGGCTCCATGGTTTCAGGAGGTCTAGGTCAAGTGAATGAATACATCTTCTGGTAATGCTGAAGGTGATATTTGTGGGAAAGCTCAACCCAGCAAAAATGGTAGTAGCCAACTTGACAATAAGATCTCCTCTCTGGGCATCTTTGAATGGGATACACAGAGAAAGGGAAGCAGTTGAAAACAAAAGCAGAGACCCAGTGTTGGAGAGAAGCAAAGATGATGATAAGCAGAGCAGAGATCAACAGATGTGTTGGTAACATAGTTGCCAGAGCTGCTTTGGATCCCAAATGACCTTCCAATCTTGAACCCATTTCTGTCTCTCTAAGCCTGCGTTGAATTATTGGATACTCTGCAAACTCCTGTCTTTCTTATTTCCAGTAACAGACTTATCATCAATCTCCGTTACGTGGCATAACCTGAGTGAATTTGTACTCTTATAATCAAAAGATCCCAAATAAGTTGGAATTTAGCTCTTATCAGATGCTCTGTTACTGGATATATATGTATATATATGTGTGTGTGTGTGTGTATTTTAAGAAAGAGGCTGAGCCTCTTTACATGAGAATTATCTTTCTTTGATCCTTTATAGAATCTAGTCTAGGGCTTTGCACTCAGTAAATGCTACCGATATTTGCTGATTGATTGTTCTGTCCATTGAGATTTATAACATGTATGTTGGTCATAGTCAAATAATGATAATATGCAAAATGTCATGCACAGTTTATAAATCTTATTTTATAAGATTGTACTTCTACCTCCTAGCTGTTCCATTAATTAGGCAAGAGAATTGGTCTAAACATTATTTGAGTTTTTAAAATAATTTTAAATAAACAGATTTTTTTTAGATTTAAAAACATTTTTGTTCAAAGTCAGGCATATATAGCCGTGCACTAGTAAAAAATGCTCTCAGCAGTTTATTGCTTCCCATGAATGGCACATTAATACCATGTTGATTATTTTTTCTATTTTTTGTTAAGTATAATGAAACATTATTGTGGAAATGTTTATATTTACTAAAAATGTGTTACCTTAGAAGACATATGCCCTGTGTCACAAAGATGAATCTCCTGAACTATTTGTAGTATAATAAAGGTCATGATGAACAACACTGGCTCTGAAACCAGACTCTCTGAATTTTAATCTCATCCAAATCATGTGTAACTTTGGGCAAGCTACTTAAACTCTCTGGCCTCAGTTTCTTCGTGGCAACATGAAGATGATAAAAATGTTTCCCTCACAGCAGTATTCTAAAGATTGAATGCATCAACTGTTGATGAGTTAATTTACTGTTAAAGTATGTGACATGTAGTCAGTGCTATATAAATAAGGCTTAGCTCTTTCGTTTTTGTTATTTACTGTTAGTTTCTAAGGCTAGCAAAGACATTTTATTTTAAGTTCCATTTTACTGGTAGTTTTATCTGCCAAACTTTTTGGGTAGCAGTAAAAGAAAGCAGAACAGCAAACCTTATAACAAGCAGCATAGTATTATGGAGAACACTCCTTCCCTGGGACCAGTCACTTCACCTCCCAGAAATTTCCCCCAGTTTTATAAGTTGTAAGCATGGTTGTTTGAATCACTGTCATTCAGCCTCAAAACAGCTGTACCATTCTAAAGTATCTGAGGGTGACATAATGGTAGAACACGGAACACTTGTAGAAATACTTGAGGAATGAGTCTGTGAGGTTTAATTTGTGCTAAAAATTCATCAACACATCTAGAGCAAGGCAAATCTTCCCAAGACAGATGGAGACTGTTTTAAGGTTGGTTTCATGATTCTGATTGGGACTGTTTTAATTTTATCATTGGATACTTCAAATGAAGGGATGAAATGTAGGGTAAATTATTATCTAAAATAGCCCTTCTGTTAAGATGTAGAGAGCAGAATGTGAATTTGAGAGGGGGAAGGAATTAATGTAGTAAATGGAACTGGAGACATTAACAAAAGGGGCTTAGAAAGAGGTGAAGCTAAGGAATATAGCGTTTTAAATGGATGATTTAAAATGATGAATTACATAAAGGAATATTACCAACAGGATGCATAAGGAAGAGTGTGAAGAGCGCGGTCTATTTTAAAGATTGGAAGAAGCAGTACATATTTGGAGGGTCTCAGAGTATATAAAGAGATCTGGTTAGCATGGCAGCCAGCTGCTCACCTCTCATGATGGAATAAGAAGAAATGTACTTAATGGGTAGGCTTTTTAAGCAATAAAGATTGTTAAATATTGATTGAAATGCATTATTTCAGCCCTGGTAATACTGAGAAATAGCTAATTAACTTAACTGCTAATCAGCCAGTGATGTTCTCATGCAAAGATGAAGTGATGGATCCATGACATCTTAACTACAATTTGGTTTGCTTTATATTTGAGTATTTCATAGGAATCTCTTACTTGAAAGTATAAAATTTTCTCAGATTCTTTCCTTCTGCCACCCTTTGTTTCTGTCAGATGTTCTGAAATTTTGTATATTGCCACTTTCCATTTCTTAGTTCCTCCATAGTGCTATGACTTTGTGTAAATGCATTAGAAGACCTCCTTTCAGATAAATTGCCTGCCTCTTAAAACATACCCGAAAAGTGTGATGTGTAATTGTTCCATTTCATTTTATTCTTTATTTTACAAATTTTTATATGGCAGATGTCATAATAAGTCCTAGAGATTCAAAATTGAATTTGGTATAATTTCTGTACTGCTGGGATTTACTGTGTTGAAGATAGACATGACTACAATAAAATGCCAGAAGTGATGTCATTGAAATGCGACATGGCATTTTAGCACAGAGAAGAGAGTTAGGAATTTTGTCTTGGGAGGATGTGTATAGCAACAAATATGACCACAGACCACTTTTCAGGGATTACATCTAGGTAAGGGGAAGTTACTGGGGACATTTGTCATTGGAGCCTATCTCTAGCCCAGGACAGGAGAAACTTGGTCTAAAGTACAGCTAGTGCTCGACTTACGACCATGATTGGGACCGGCAGACTGGTCGTAACACGATTTGGTTGTAAGTTGAGTAGGCTACATGTACAGTTGAAATGGTGCACGCGGAGATGGTAGTGCTGTTGGAAGCTGGTCTGCACTGTCGTATGCCCAGCTGGGCAACGTTTGTGCGCGGAGCAGTCGTGGCTAGCAATTGTGGTCGTAAAGTCGAATGGTCGTAAGTTGCATAGGTCGTAAGTCAATCAATACCTGTACTGGAAAATGCTTTAGATCAACCTTGATTGTCGTGGTTCACATAACCACTCCTTGGCAAGGCCTTGGTGAGCAGCAGCTTCCTAGCAGCAACTCCATACCATGAAGGAGAAAGCAAAAGTTTTGGTAGAAAAGTGCCTGTATTTGCCACATTACCTCCTGAGGATATTTTGAGATTAGGTAACAAATTCAAAAGCACCTAGCAAGAAATAGACATTGAAGAAATATGTATTGAAAGAAAGGAAGGGCTACCAAATGGAATGTGTAGGCTTTGTTTGGATTCTAACTTGAACCCAACAACTCTGAGGTGACTATTTTGAAGAAATTAGAAAACTTTGCTTATGAATTGGGTAACAGATGAAATCAAGGAACCACTGGCAGCTTTAGAATGGTTGAAATAACATTGTAGTTATGTAAGAAATTGTCTATCCTTTTAAGAGATATATGCTGAAGTGTGTCTGAAGTCTGAGCTTTGCTTTAAAAGGCTTCAGCAAAACAGCAAAGAAGAGATGATGTAAATGTGGCAAATTCTTTATACTGTTAAATCTGCGTGATGGATATGTGGAGGCTCACTGACCTATTCTCTCTGCTTCTGAATGTGTTTGAAAATTTTCATAGCTAAACTCCTCTGCTCTTCCTCCCCCAGTGAGTGTTCATAACTAGATTGGTAGCATAGACATGTAACTATTGGCAGCATGCAAGATTTAATTGGAAAGAAGAAAATAATAGGCAACTGCAAAATTCAGAACTAAAAAATCTATATACAGTATATATTTTTATTTTTACATGTGAGCTTAGATCTACTCCTTCAATGTGCAGTCCCTAAAGCAGATATCCATTTAAAAGCAGAAAGGCAGATTTCCTCAGCTTTGATTTCAAACAGAAATCATGTTCAGAGTTCATAGGCAAGAATGAACAATTTTAATGGGTATGATTTGTAGTGTCCATAAAAAGCAACTATAAATGAATCTCTTATTTATTCCCATTGCTTTATTATTTGCAGAATCACTTTAAAAGTTTATGTCATATAATATTCTTTCTTTAAAAAAGTTTATGCTTTTATAAAATATTTTTAAATGATTAATTTTAGAGTTTTATTTTCCCTTAACATAAAATATAGATAAATTTTATCCCCAACTTAGACTGTGTAAAAAGCTTTCTGGATGAATTTTCAGAAATAGGGTTTTATCTGAAGATTTATTTTCTATGTTGAATAATCAGAGTTGGAATTAAAAGTCACTTGAGATTAGCAGGTTGCTTTTTTCCGATAATGTTTTATCTGCTTTCATAGTTTCAGCTCTTGGATGTCAGATTAAAATTCTGAAGCATGTTCGATTCATTTCAGAATTGAATGTCAAATCCAAAGACAGATATTTATAACTGAGTTCTGTTCAGGCAAAAACTCAGTTTCTGGACTGCAGTTTGGATGATTGCAAATCTCTCATTCACAGTTGATGTTGCTATCATTTTAAACAAACAAATTAAAACTTTGAGATTGGATTTTAGCAAACTAGCCATTTAATTCCCTGCTTATTATGCTTTATGTTTGCAGAGTGCTTAGGGGTCTATATATTGCTTTCAAATAATTTTTTTCCCACAATAGTACTCTGGCATTAGTAGTGTTATTTCCACTTGACTATAAGAAACCTGAAGTTCTAAGAAGTGAAATGACTTGCCTAAAGTCATTCAGCTACTTAGCAGTTTAGCTAAGATTTCCATCCAGTTCTTCTATGAATTTTTCCATTTTAATATTTCTATTATAAATTTCTATAAGAAACTGGTAAAAAGAAAAATAACTTATATGCTTTTTATATACCAGTATTTCAAAATTTTAATCAATGGGATATTTGTTCCTGCAGATGCCTAAAGAGGAGATGACAATTCATATACTAATTTTCAGCAGATTTTAATGTAAACGAATACAACACTGACTAGCAGAAATAGCCAGCTTTTAAAAGAAATAGATTATGATTATTACCTTTTAATATTGACACCTTAAATGAAAGCCTGAGGTATGCTTTTAAAGCTAATCATTGATGGCTATTTCACCATGAAGCAGGACACCTTTTTCGTTAGAC
This sequence comes from Cebus imitator, assembly GCF_001604975.1. Classification (NCBI taxonomy): domain Eukaryota; kingdom Metazoa; phylum Chordata; class Mammalia; order Primates; family Cebidae; genus Cebus; species Cebus imitator. The sequence continues at coordinate 3,182,320 of NW_016107393.1, read as the reverse complement.
TACATTGCTGAATCAGTATAATTATATAGTTATATATAATTATGTAATTGTATAATTAACAATATAATTCAGTATAAATGAGAAAAGTTGTACAATGCGGAAACTATTGAGTAAAATAAGCATGACAAATAAATGTATGTGTAGTGTACTACTCTCACCAATCATGTGATACGGGAATGTGTTGATTAGATTAAAATCAAATATCTAAATATCACCAAATCACTAAAATAGAATGGATAAACAGTTAATATAAAATATGATTCTTATAGGGAAAAAAGAGACAAGGAGCCAAGTTAAAATATTCTGAATAAAACCTTTTATGTAGATAAAATTTGGGAACAACATAAATGTTTTAGATAATTATAAAACAATAGTAAATGTACAAAGCCATCCCTAAAAGTCAAAAGTAAAGTGAAACAAGCAACCTAACTATGTAACAAGTACATGACACACCACATGGAAAAGAGCTTTTTAAAGCTTTAAACCACAGTAATTTGACTATAGTTACCAAAGAATAGATACCATAAGAACAAAATAAAAGGTAAAAAGAATTTAAATTATTTACAATTTGTGTATTATTGGGGTTAGTAATCATTCTGTGATCCTGACACTAGTATTGTGAGATAAGGCAGATGAGTAATTATGTTGGTGTCCTTGCGAACTGGAATTTTGGGCATTGGAGAAGGAAGATAAAGATGAAGATCAGTGAAGATGAATGAGGTTAATAGAAAATGTGTAGTCCTGAATTTGAATTACAGTATCAGTATGAACTTGTGATGTATTTTATTTAAAAAAAATATTTTCTAGCTCTGTCCACTAAATGGCCTACAAACAATGATTGTATAACAATGAGCACTCCTAGCCACCAGACTTGCGGTATCTAAAAGACATGCCCCACTACGAAGAATGGGTGAGGGGCTTGGAGAAACGGTTGATTCTAGGGCTAGGGCAGGAAATAAAGAAGAGAAAGAGAGCAAGGAGACTATAAAGACTACTAGGTTTGTGACATAAGCACTCAGTCCATTTGAACAGGCTCTTACTAACCAAAGAACAGTTTGATGCTAAATCCAAATAGTATCAATAATAGATTGAAGCATATGAGGCATGTTAGAATCCACAAGTTTGTAATGATATGTACAAAAAGATCCCTCCGTGGCCACCTGTGGAAGATTCTAGTGGCCCAACTCAGTATTTTGAAACAAACATGGAAAAATACGAAGCAATATTCCTCTTTTCTATATGAACTGTACCTCAGGATAAGCAAGAATTGATGAAGGGGTTTTCTTTTTGTAGGAGTATATTAGCTAATAAATGAAGTGTGAATGGTGGATTAGAGTATTACTGTTGTACAAAAACAGATTGAGGTAATGACCACTAAGCAGCTGGTCATGTCACAAAAAGAGACATGAAGGCATCATGTGCCTCCTGATGAAGTCCTATAACTTAATGGTGGAAAAGATTAGATCTCAATTTGATCAAGCCTTTAGATCTACCGGTTTTCAGAAAGAAAAGAAAAGTGAAAGAATACATTACAAGATACCTTAGGGATACAATCAGCAAAATCTAGCCCACGGAAAACTCTGAAGTACCAATAATCTGGTTTCTTCCACAAATAAATTGCAAGAAGAAAAATGTGAAGAGAAACTATAGGCTAAAATAATCTTAAAAGACATATCAACCAGTTGACTATTTGGACCTTATTCAGATCCTGATTCAGTAAATAGCTGGGGAAAAACATGCAGTTGAAAATTGGGGAAACTTAACACTGACTGGATATTTAATACTGTGAAGGAATTTTTATTAATTTTAAAAGTGTGATAACATATGATTTTTTAAAAAATTCACAACTTTTAGAAACATACTAAAATATTTATAGGTAAAATGATATCATTCTGGGTTTGCTTCAAAATAATATAGGGAGAGGAGAAGTGGCAGGGAGTATATATGAAACATAAGATGTTAATTTGTCAAAACTGGGAGTGAACTATACTATTTTTACTACTTTTGTGTATGCTTTAAATTTTCTACAGTAAGGTTTTAAATAGGAGTGTACATAAGATGGACCTCAGAGGTTGTTTATGGGGATAAGTAATTGTTTCTGTGAAGCAATTATTATATTAAGAAGAATCTCTGGTTAGGGTTTTTTTTTTAAACCCCATTCCCAAAAGTACATGCGTAATAAGATGTAGTTAACATTTCTTAAATATCAAGTATGTGCCAGACAGTTGCTATAGTCACTTTACATGTATTATCTTGCTTAAAATTTACCAGAATCCTGTGAAGAAATTCTACTGTCTTCACTTTTCAGATAATTCTGAAAGATTAAATATCTTGAACCAAGACACAGCTAGTAGAGGGTACAGTCTTGCAATGCTGCCCTTGGCTTTCAGTGCTGGGGTGCTCAAGCCTACTCACTTCAGCCTGAACAGTCCACAGGAGTAGAGACTTTGAGTGACCGTGTCTGCCGTTATACCTTTTACATTTTCTTCATCAGCACTCTTTGCCCAGACTCAAGACTTTTTGGAGAGATCATAATTTGCATTTCAGCTAAATAAGAGACTCCAAAACTAGTCAGCCTGCTGCAAGGCAGTACTAGCCACTATCTGAATCCTTAATGAAGCAAGCTGTTTCCCTTCCCCACAAGATGGGGGGGGGGGGCGGGTAAGAAAGCACAATTTTAGTTTTCACGTTCTTCCTGATCAGTTGTTCTCCTTAGTATGGTGTATTCAAATGGAGTGCTGTCTTTAGGCAGTGCTGGGATGGTGCATCTGAATATGCTACCTTCTCCTTATCATGCATGTGCACACAGGATGGGAGGAATCTAGTAAGAAACAGCGTTTTCAGTACAAAGAAATGATAACAACCCTTGGCTAAAACTCCGATATTGCCCCAGGGGGATAGCTCCCTCATCTCGGATCTAGGGGAACTTATAATATCTTTCAAAAGGTGAATATTCAAGTTGTCTGTGGACTGTCAGAACATTTTGCGTAAGTCATCTCAAGCTGAGTAAATTAAAAACCTTAAGTTAGTAAAATCTTCTGTAAAGTGATCCTCTCTTGTAAAGTTGCTGCTTCTTGCTACAAATTTCCTCAAGATTGGTATAAGAGTGTATACTTTTCAATCTTAAAATTAATTTTCCCCCCTTTTTTGTGGGTGGATTTTTCTATACCCTAAACAAGGATAATCAAATTAAACCCTCCATAGTTTCTGTTTCATGGAAAAAAGAGGGAAGTAAATTGACATGGTCTATAGTAGTCCATTTTTTGGTTTCAATGGAAAAATTACCTTTATGACTAGAGATACTTCTCACTTACTGTGTGTAGGTGTTGAATGGCTTCCAGATATGTGGATGTTCAAAAGAGATTCAATTAAACTGGGGATTGCTTCATAATTTAAAATATGATTGCTTCTAACAAGAATTTAATGTCAGCTCTCTGATATTAATTATTGTAAAATTGGTGTCTTACTAAAGTCAGCCAACCCAAGTCACTGAGACCACTGCTTATTTCAAAACACTGCAATAACAACTGAAATTAGCAAAAGTAAATTCTTAAGTGTTGGTTAACATAGAAAAAAGCATAAGAGAATGAAAACCGACATTTCTTTCTCGATTGTTAAATATATCTAGACTTTATATTATTTACACTTTATGAGGGAGAGGCTTATGATTATCTCTGTATGAAATTTATAATCTCATTATATAAAAATGATTTGTAATGCACATCCACAGTACACCCATAGATGTTGAAGATAGAACTGACAACCTACAAAACTCCCCACCATGGTTAACCAGGTTATTTTCATATACCTCCACCCCATTTTTGCCTTCAAGGGATGATATCACCTCCACAAAATGAAAATAATAAAAACCTTCTAGGGTGAGTTTCTTTCAATAACTCTAACTTCTCCCAACAGTTACCTGCATCCATATTTCTCCCCCCTTTTTTTCCTGAAAGCTTTTTCTTTTCTCTAAAGCTTTCTTACCTACTATGTTTGACATCCCTTCCCTACCTCCTCCTTCTGGGAACTTGCTACCGTAGTTACCCCTCTTTAGTTTTTAGCTTCCTTAATTTCAGGCTCTTTATATCTTCAAAATCACTCAAGTTTCTTTTCTCTAGAAAACATTTTTCACTTGCCCCCACTGGCCTCTTCATTTCTTAGCCAGAATTCTTTGATGCAAGACCTGTTACTGTTCTCTCCTCTTCCTTATTTTCTCATTCATTTTATTAAATTCCCCTCCACACATACTCTTCTTGTTACACAGTGACTTCAGATCCTATCTTTAGGCTGATAATACCCCCAGATGTATCTCCACCCATAACCTCTCTTTGTGTTTAAGGACCAATTTCTTCTCTTTTTTACCAAATCAGACCCTGCTCTGCTGTGTCCCCATCTCATCCAAGATGACTCCTGAAGTCACACTGATCCCTCTTTCCTGCTACGATTGCAGATTCAATGTAACTAGGCCTAAAGTTATAGAATAGTGTGTGCTGGTTCCTATTTCCCCAGTAAGATTTTAAGTTTCTCAAGACCATATATGATGTTTATCTTCCCTATCCCGACTCCAAATCAGATGTAGAGAAATAGCAAGAATCAGTTATTAATATTAGGAGGCAATAAATGTATTCATTCTTTGGGGAAAGAAACCCCCACTTACATGACAAGTGATAGAATTTCAGAGTTATTGACCTATAAAATTGTGACTAAACTGTTTACAAATTTAGCTGCAATATAGATGCTCTGGTAGACCAAACAACACAGGTACAGGTGCATAAATAATAAATATTCTCTATGTACAAACACACATGGAGGTTGGGTGGGCATAATAGTAAGGTGTCAAGTAGAAGCTGATGTTGAGTTAACCAGAGTGATTTCCCAGAGACAGATGGATTTCTGCAGATTCTGGTTTAAGATTGTAAAAGTAGAAGACTGGCCTCATAAGAACAGCTTGAGTTAAGGATCAAAGATAGAATGCAGTCATTGAGGTCAACACAGAAAGGCAGAATGGAGAGATGTAGGTTTAAACTAGAAAACAGGCACACTCCAAAATGTTGTTCTTTCCTCTTCAAACTAAATTATTGCCAAAACTAAAAATATGTCATTTGTTCATATAAAAGCTAACATTGGCATAATGGTTGCACATCTCATTTTGAATCTTAAACTGTAAAGTAAAACCGTTGCATGTGCAGAACATTACTTTCCTACTACCTCCTGAATTGTTCTGCTTCCTCTCATCCCCACCAACTCCAGCACTTCTGTTATCTTTTCTTTTTACCTGTACACACCACTAACATCTGCCCCCAGCCACCTGGCATGGCAGCTGTTGCTCACAGTATTAGTCCATTTTCACACTACTATGAAGAACTCCTAGGGACTGGGTGATTTATAAAGAAAAGATGTTTAATTCACTCACGGTTTCTCATGGCTGAGGAGGCCTCAGGAATCTTACAGTTATGGTAGAAGTGAAAGCAGGCACGTCTTACATGACAGTAAGCAAGAGAGCATATGTGTGTGAAGCTAAAGGGGAAGAGCCCCTTATAAAACCATCAGATGTCATGAGAACTCACTATCAGGAGAATAGCATGGGGGAAACTACCCCTATAATCCAATCACCTACCATCAGATCTCTCCCTCACCACCTGGGGATTACAATTCATAGATTTGGGTGGGGACAAAAAGCCTAAGGATATCACCCACTAACACTTTAGCCACAGCTGGATTCCTTGAGACAGTCTTGTGTCCCTGCTGAGTGGTAGTGCTCACTGAACAAATACATCCCTTTCTTATGCAAGTCACAGAGTGCAGTGGGAAGAGCTTGAGATTTGGAGTCAGACAGATCTGGGTTCATGTCTGATTTTTCTAATTATTCAACATGTGAGTTTGCAATTTCCTTATTGTCTTGGAATTCTTCTCCTCATGTGTAAAGAAAGGAGCCATCAATTCTTACTTTAAGGTTATTGAGGGGGATTATGAGAAAGTGTGTTTCAGTTGATAGCACAGTTTCTGCCAGAATGAATGCTTTCCCTCAAAGTTTCTCAGTGTGAGATCCCTAGAATACTTGCATCAGAATCACTTAAAATGAAGACTTTGGGTATTACCCTTAGCTTGTTTAATTTAAAAATGCAGGTATCTATATTTTAAGCAAATTTACCAGTTAAGTCTTGTGCAAACAAAGTTCAAAAATCTCTAGTATATGTACTCATGTTCCTCCCTGTCTTTCTCCTTTCTTTCTCTCTTTTCTTTTTCTCTTTACCTTTAATAACAAGAAAATATACAGGAAGCATAAGAATTTTAAGGTGCTAACTGCATTGTTTTTCATCAAGTTATTTTCACGTTTCAGAGTTTCATTTTTCTCTTATGTAAAAAGGAAATGGGCTGGGCACGGTGGCTATACCTGTAATTCCAGCACTTTGGGAAGCTGAAGTGAGCAGATCACCTGAGGCCAAGAGTTCAAGACCAGCCCAGTCAACATGGTGAAACCCCGTCACTACTAAAAATACAAAAAAAATTAGCCAGGTGTGGTGGCGCATGGCTGTGATCCCAGCTACTCAGGAGGCTTAGACACGAGAATTGCTTGAACCCAGGATGTGGAGGTTGCAGTAAAGCAGTAAGTTGAGATGGTGCCACTGCACTCCAGCCTGGGCCACAAGAGCAAAACTCTGTCTCAAAAAAAAAAAAGGAAATGGCCTACTTCTTCAGTCCCTGCTTGGAATAAATTGTTAAAGTGGTATCAATCACTCAGAAAAGGCATACACACAAAAGATATATAACAAAAATAATTAGAGTTGTAGGGGTCCCTCTTTATTGAGAATAAGCATCAGTAATGTTCATATATGGCTTATAACAGAATATAGTGTTATCCTAGTGCTGGGATGAAGGTGAGTTGAAAAAGGCACCTGTCTTGAGTGCAAACTTTAGGGGATGTGAAAAACTCAGTAATCAGGATAAATAATTTTTTGTTTGTTTGTTTGTTTGAGATGGAGTTTCACTCTTGCTACCCAGGCTGGAGTGCAATGGCG
>NW_016107393.1:3152482-3174749 GCF_001604975.1 Cebus imitator | reverse complement strand
AAATAAAGAAAGAAAAAGAAAAAGTTATGCAAAAAAACTCATTATGTACAAAAAATCAAAATTTTTAAAAAGGCTCAGTATTATTTTTCTTTTTTTCAGTTCTCCAATGGCTTGCCATGGCACTGTTAGTTTCAAAATGCTGCATTAAAATATTGCTTATCTTGGTAGCTGAGGTTTTAAAATTTCATACCTAAGACAAGTGCCTCACCTGTCTTACTAGCCTGGCTTTGGTTTATCTTCATGCTGAATCATTTCATATTTAATTAGCTAAAACCAAGTGGTTCATTTTCATGCACTTTCTGGGAGAATCTCCACTTAAACTTTCAAGTGACATTTGTAAAAATATTCTACTTTTGATACAAATATTGGAAAGTATCCACATTTTGAGAATGTCAGTATGGCTATCAGGGATTCAGATAAGTCTCCAAAAGATACATGATTTTTCAAATGACAGTGTCACTAAAAGGCTGTATTAGGTAGAGAAGTAGCAAGACTATAAATCTAAGGGCTTGCTACTGTTTGTTTGTTTGGGGCTCATTTCTGATTGTTTGCAATAAAAACTGGAAAACTGGGAGTCAACAAAAAAGGAAAAATGTTCATGTAGATCAGAATCATTCTGGCAAGAGAAGTGATCACGGAAGGAGATTTTTGTATAATTAAATGTCAGTTTGCATTTTGAAATATTGCCTCTGCCTCCCACTCAATCCCAAGTGAGATAAGAAGGACTATTCTCTATGCAAACCCAGAACTGACAGCAGCACTTGTTGGGTTCGCTGTGAAAGATGAGCCATAGATCAGAAGGATCAGAGCACATCATTTTCCCAAAGCAATAAAATGCAACTGATAAATTATGGCATAAATAGGGGGACATTATAATTTTCCCCTATAAGAAAAGCAAATAACAAACAAAGCTGTGTAAACTTTTGGAATTTTACAACAGGAAGGGATTTTAGAGGTCATCTGGTTCATTCTCCTCCCTTTACAGAAGAGGAATTTGATGCCCAGACAGATGCCTGGTTTCTCAAGATTCCTCCACTATCAAGTGACTGACAGAGCTGTCACTTTCTTCCACATGGTCATGGGAGTATTTGTTAGGTTGTGGAGCAGGTGAGTGGTACAATAGGGAATGGTAGTGGTCTCCTGTTCCAACTAGGAGAATGGCTTAGAAGTCTTTACATTGGATGTAGTGGGACTGGGAAGTAGGGAGACACTATTGGGTAACTACTCAGAAGCATCTGAACACACAAGTTTCTTGGCATGTCAATCAGTACTTTTATTTCTTTCTGTCCCATTCCATCAACTACACATATGCCAAATTTACTGAATCAAAGACTGTAGGCCTGGGCATATAGATTTTGGTAAAAGTTCCCTGAGTGTTTCTGATGTGTACTTGCATGAAACATAGCTGCACTGGAGAGTCATTTCTTTCCAACAAATATATCTCTGTCAGTCAATAACAACAGTGTGAATTAATTCAGAGGTGAGCTTTAGTGGGAACGCAGGGTGAAGCATAAGAGCATTAGGGAAGAAATATATGAAAAGGCAAAAGAGGAGAAATCTTTCAAAGCAGATATTTTCTCTTTTCAGTTTTGTTTTGTCAGTGCAAGAATGGAAGGAACTGAGATCCATAGTAAGCAACCTCTTAGGGAGTTTCCTTCCTTGGTCATCTCATAACCAGACCAAGCTCCTTAATGCCCTGCTCGGAGCTAACCAAGAATCATACATGGGCCAGTTGTCATGGAATATAATACTACAATATCCATCATAAAGGAATGATTTCAAAGGAAAAGTTATTTTTAATCTTTTTTTCTAACCTCTGATGTAGAGAACTGAGTTAATTACGCTCCTCAAATCATCACATTATTACTCATTACTGGTTCATGAGAGGCTCCTTTCTTGTATTTATTTATTTCCTTATATTTCTGTTTTCCCTCTCCCATCCCCAAATAGGCAAACTTCTCTTATGTTTGGCATGAGTCCTTTTAAACTTATCCCAACATGCTGTAAGTGCATTTAGTATTTTAGTGTGTTTTATGCTTCTCATCTGGGTCATTGAGGTAGGAAGAGAAAGGAAAGAAGGAGCTTCACAGATGCTTAAGTCTGCGTTCAACAGGCAGGCATTTGGATGCTCCATTTCAAAATGCTTTACAGTCCTCTCAATTTTTCTTGGTGGTATAATACCATGTAAAGCTTGCTTGTTGATATGAACATGGTATCCCAAGAATTTAAAACAATAAATTCGGTCCAGCTCATTCTTGCCTGTCATCTTCACCATGGTCTCTAAGCGATTGGATGGTTGATTGCCAGCTGCCTATATATTGGAAGTAACTTGTACTCATTTATATATTTGAAAATCGTGAAATTTGTCTACAGCCTAACATAGTCACCAGTACATGTTAAGATTTGTTTCAGAGCTGAACAAAGTTTATGCATGCCGTTCCGTCTCAAAGTTTTTTCTAAGTGTAAGTCACAGTGATTATAACAACTTCATAACTTTGAATTTAAGAACCTATCTAAAAATAGTGGGGAATGCACTTTATGAACATTTTAGAGTAAATTTGACAATTACGGGCAACAAGTAAGTTTGTTTTTCACTATTTTCCAGGGTTTTTTTTTTTTTTTTTTTTNTTTCTGTAATAGAATTAAGTCAAAGTCGACCACTTCTTTTACGGGGAAAGTGAGAACATAAAGATCTTAAATGTCATCAAATGTAACATTAGAGGCAATGAAGATATTTGGCAAGGAAACCTTTTAAAAATCAATTATGAAAGGACAAAAGACTATTTAAAAGAAAATCAATATGGAAAGAACAGGTAGCAGGAGGGACAATAAATTAAAAGTTCCAGCAAAATCAACTTGTCATCAGGCTCTTGTTCCACACATCCTCTTTCTGGGCAGCCTTCTCTATTTCACATCAACTCCAACTTGCAGTGGGGTGATGACAAAATGAACAGGTCACAGGAACATCCTCTTTAGTTTGCAGCCTGGAGAGTTGGTCATGCCCCAGTGCTATCATAACACTGAGGTTCAACAAGGCATTTTCATCTTTTCTCTCCTAAACAGTTTCTGATTTTGATTCTTACAATCAAATGTCTGACTGTCTCAATTGCTCTGATATTGAGTCTTTGTGGCCTGTTCTCATCATTGTCTTTTATATACCTGACCTTCTTCTCAGTAATTGGGTCATCTTCTGACTATAGTGCCTTTGGGAATAATTTCTCCAGCAAAGTTTGCAGGGTCATTTCCTGACAGCCATATCATACCCACCGAAGCTGCCCACTTTGAATCTTGACTTGGTGTTCTGAACTCTCAAGGGAGCCTCAGGAATTGCTATTTTCTTCTGATGTTACTCTTGAGTATGTTACATTTACTGTGTGCTTTGACCCAATAGAACGAAGTCCCTTGTCTAAATCTATCTTTGTTCCTCATTAGTCGCAGTAGCTTTTAATAGAGTAACTATAAGGGGAAGATAAGAACCTGCAAAAGGACCAGAAAAAATTGCTCACAGGAGGTACTAACTTCAAACTCACTGATGTTTCCATATTAACTGTTACCTAATTGTGTGTGTGTGTGTCTGTATGTATATCCAACATTGTATTTTCAATTCTTCCAGACCATGTTTCAAAATATAAGAGAGGAAAAGAGTGAAAATGACATTAGTGTCAAAAGTTATACTTTTTGGCCTGAAAAAGCTGATCAGAAAGCTTATATTCCTCTATGTTTAACTACAGATAAAACCTTGCATCTGCTGCACAATTAATATAACTTCTGTGACTTTTTAAGAGAATAAGTGATAAATGATACCTAAGATTTGTTTCAGTGAATTAATTATAGAGCCATTCCTTTATCTGAAAGTTGTTGTGTTTCATAATTTATCTTTTAGCTTTCAGAGCAGTGAAATAGGCAAACCCCTAGTGTCCAGAGCTTGCAGGTGAAGTAAGGAGAGAAGTATATTGGAAAAGTTGGACAGATGTTACTTATTGAACATATGTTCAACTCCTTTAGAGTCAGAGCCCTAGAATGGAAACTGGGTAGCCCTGTTCTGCGTCTGATAAGATTACACTGGAATGGTCTCCAACATACAGCCTAGTCCCTTTCAAGGAGTTTAAGAGGAGAACAGTTTATCACCACAGCCTTTAGAAAGAAATATTTTCCTAGTGTCTGTCAAGAAGCTTTCCTGCTATTATCTTTCCCTTTCCTGATTGACTTTCAGTGTAAATGCCCAATAGTGGCCACAGCCATTTACACAGTAGTCCAAGATGCCGTGTCCTTACCAATATGAGAGATATTATATTGTTTTTCAGGTTTCTATACTTCTATACGTTTTCTACTATGTATCATATTTAAAACTATAATGACAAATATAAAATTATTTTAAATATTAAGAATTTCTATAACATAGAGCAGAGAACAATATTTCTAAGCTAAAGACATTTTCAAAAATGAAAAGGTGAATAGATTTGAATACATCGAAATAAAAACTTAAGTACATCCAAAAATCATTATGAACAAAATTAAAGATAAGCTAAATGGGAAAATATGTGTAAGGATTTGAGAGATAGAGTTTATGTGTTAAATATACCAAAAAAAAAAACCCTTATAATAACCAAACATAAGTTCCAATGGGGAAAAAAAAGCAAAGGTCATAAATAGGAAATTCACAAAGAAAAGCTATAATACATGGTTAATATGCATGTGAAAAACTGCTCAATTATACTAGCAAATAAGTGCATCTGAAAACATGCTGTGCTTTTCAGATTGAGTTCTTTAACCAGCTTTCTCAGTGCTGTGACAGTAGAAAATAAACATTCTCCTACACTGCCGATAGAAGTATAAATTGATATAGCTAATCTAGAGATCAAATTGGCAATAAAGTGGACCTAGTAATTCTACTTCCAAAAATGTAACCTAAAGGAATAATCATGGATATACATGAAGACACAAATGCAAAACAAAACAAAACAAAAAACAAAAAGCAACAACAACCAAAAAAAAAAAAAACTTTTCTAAATACCTTTAAAATAGTCAAAAATGAAAATAAAAAGAAAAAAAAAGCAAAGAAAAGGGCCAGGTGCTGTGGCTCACACCTGTAATCCCAGCACTTTGGGAGGCTGAGGTAGATGGATCATGAGAGCAGTAGTTCGAGACCAGCTTGGCCAAGATGGTGAAACCCCATTTCTACTGAAAAAGACAAAAATTAACCGGGCGTGGTGGCATGTGCCTGTAATCCCAGCTACTTGGGAAGCTGAGGCAGGAGAATCGTTTGAACCCAGGAGGTGGAGGTTGCAGTGAACCGAGATCGCACCATTGTACTCTAGCCTGGGTCACAAAGTGAGATTCTGTCGAAAAGTGAAGAGAAGAGAAGAGGGAAGGGGAGCGAGAGGAGGGCACAGGAGGGGACAGGAGGGGAGAGGAAGGGAGAGGAGAGGAAACTTCCTGTCGTATCACTGTCTTCAGGCTCCAAGGAAATGAAGTGGTTTTTAGGCAGTCCCTAAGCCTCTTACATCTGAAGGTATTTGGGACAAGTGGCTACTGATGCCCTAGGAGTATTACCTAAGCTTCTCTAGCCTTGTTCATGTTCTGTCCCTCTAGGTTCCCTGTAACCTATGAATGAGACCTCAGTTTGGCCCAATCATCTCTATATTGTTGATATTTTGCTGTTATTAGGACTGATGTTGAAGATGAATATTTAATGCATGGAAAGATTCATAATTGAAAAAGCAGAAAACAAAATCATATACAGAGCAATCAGATTTTTGTAAATAAATAATTACACTTTTAAAACTAGGAAAAGTGTACTCTGAAAATATAGGCCTACCTCAGATATATCATGGGTTGGATTCTAGAACCCACAATAGAACAACTATCCCAATAAAGCAAGCCATATTAATTTTTTGGTTTCTCAGCACATGTAAAAATTATGTTTATACTGTAATTTAATGAGTATATATCATATCTAAAAAATGTACATACCTTGATTAAAAAATACTTTATTGCTACAAAATACTAATGATCATCTGAGCCTTCAGTGTGTCATAACCTTTTTGCTGGTAGAGAGTTTTGCCTCAGTGTTAATGGCTGCTGACTTATCAGAGTGGTGATTGCTGAAGGTTGGGGTGGCAGTGGCAATTTCTTAAACCACAGCAACAAAATTTTACACATCAATGTAGTCTTTCTTTCACAAAAGATTTCTCTGTAGCATGCAGCGCTGTTTGATAACAATTTATCCACCTTAGAACTTCTTTCAAAATTGCAATCAATTTTCTCAAAACCTGCTGCTGCTTTATCAACTATGTTTATGAAATATTCTAAATTATTTTATGTCATTTCAACAATGTTCACAACATCTCTACCAAGACTCCATCTCAAGAAACCACTTTCTTTATTCATCCATAAGAAGCAACTCCTCATTCATTAAAGTTTTGTAATGAGACTGTGGCAGTTCAGTCACATTTTCAGCCTCCACTTACAATTCTAGTTCTCTTGCTACTTCCATCACGTCTGCAGTTACATCCTCCACTTAAGTGTTTCTTGAACCCCTCAAAGTTGTCCATGAGGGTTAGAATTGACTTCTAAATTCCTGTGAATGTTGTTATTTTGAGCTCCTCCTATGAATCACAAATGTTCTTAATGGCATCAAAATGACAAATCCTTTCCAGAATATTTATTTTGTTCAGATTCACCAGAGAACTCACTATTCATGGCAGCTATAACCTTTCAAAATGTATTTCTTAAATAATAAATTTTCTTTGTGAACATAGAACTTTTAAAAATTTTATTGAATTATAGTATACATTCAGAAATGTATACCTGTTATAAATGTACAGATCAATGGATTTCTCCAAATTGGGTACACCTCAATTTGAACATTTATCAGTCTGCTTTGTGCTTACTTTAAGTCATTACCCATCCCTTAGAATCTTCACCTTCTCCAAGCTAATGGCTAGCCCGACTTCTAAGAGCATTGATTTGTTTTACATGTTTTTGTGCTCTATGTAAATAGATGAAATTGTATAAATTGTAAACTTCGGGAGTGGCTTCTTTTGCTCAATATTAATCTTGAGATTCTGTGAATGGGTAAATACATTAGACTATATTTGGGTACTTTTGAGTTTGGAATTATTGTGAGTAGTGCTTCTATGAACATTATAGTGAATATATATCCATTTGGTGAACATATATACGTATTTCTGTTAGATATAGTATATATAAGAATAAAATTGCTGGGTCTTAGATGATGCATATGCTTAGCTTAGTAGACATTGCCAATTTCCAAAATGGCTGTCCCACTCTATACTTCTACTGGTGTTTACAAGTTTTAGTTGTATATCTTCATGAAACACATATTTTCTGTCATGTTAATTTTAACCATTCTGGTGAAGCTAATGATATTACAATGTGGCTTTAATTTACATTTCTCTAATGACAAATGAAGTTGTGTTCCTTTTCATATGTTTATTTGCCATTGGGATGTCTTTTCCGAATTCAGAGTTTTTGTTCATTTTTTCTACTGAGTTTTCTGCTTGTTGATTTAAAGCAGTTTTCATATGAGAGTAATTCGTTGTATAAATGTATTGCAAATATTTTTTTCCACTCTGGGAGTTGCCTCTTAAATATCTTAATGGTGTATTTAGATGAAGCAACATTTTTTTTTTCTTTTTTTATCTTGTATTTTGGGTTCGAGGATACACGTGAATGTCTGTTACATAGGTAAACACATGAACAGGGCTTTGTTGTACAGATTATTTCAGCTCCCAAGTATTAAGCCCAGTACCCAATAGTTGTGTTTTCAGCCACTCTCTTTCTTCCCATTCTCCCCTCAAAGTAGGCCCCATTGTCTGTTATTTCCTTCTTTGTGTTCACAAGTTCTTATCTCGCTTATAAGTAAGAACATGCAATATTCAGTTTCTGTTCTTGCAATACTTTGCTAAGGATTATAGCCTCCAGCTCCATCTGTATTCCCACAAAAGAAATGACCTCATCCTTTTTTATGGCTGCATAATATTCCATGGTGTACATGTACCACATTTTCTTTATCCATTCTGTCATTAATGGGCATTTAGGTTGATTCCGTGTCTTTACTATTGTGAACAGTGCTGCAGTGAATATTCATGTGCATTTATCTTTATGATAGAGTGATTTATATTCCTTTTGGTATATACCCAGTAATGGGATTTCTGGGTCAAATGGTAGTCCTGCTATTAGCTCTTTGAAAATTGCCAATCTGCTTTCCACAATGGTTGAACTAATTTACACTCCCAGCAACAGTGTATAAGTGTTCCCCTTTCTCTGAAACCTCACCAGTATCTGTTATTTTTTGACATTTTAATAATTGCCATTCTGACTGGTGTGGGATGTTATCTCATTGTAATTTTGATTTGCATTTCTCTAATGATAAGTGATATTGAGCTTTCTTTCATATGCTTGCTGGCCACATGTATGTCTTCTTTTGAGAAATGTCTTTCATGGCCTTTGCCCATTTTTTAATAAGATTGTTTTTCTCATGTAATTTTTTTAAAATTCCTTAAAGATTCTGGATATTAGACCTTTGCCAGATGCATAGTTTGCAGATATTTTCTCCCATGCTGTAGGTTGTCTGTTTATTCTGTTGATAGTTTCTCATGCTGTGCAGAAGCTCTTCAGCTTAATTAGATCCCACTTGGCAATTTTTGCTTTTGTTGTGATTGCTTTGGGTGTCTTTGCCATGAAATCTTTGCCAGTTCCTGTGTCCAGGATGTTATTCCCTAGGTTGTCTTCCAGGGTTTTTATAGACTTGGGTTTTATATTTACGTCTTTAATCCATCTTGAGTTGATTTTTGTATATGGTATAGGGAAAGGGTCCAGCTTGAATCTTCTGCTATGGCTAGCCAGTTATCACAGCACATTTTGTTGAATAGGGAGTCTATTCCCCATTGCTTATTTTTGTCAGCTTTGTCAAAGATTAGATGGTTGTAGATGTATGTCCTTATTTCTGGGCTCTCTCTTCTGTTCCATTGGTCTAAACACCTGTTTTTGTACCAGTATTATGCTGTTTTGGTTACTAGTCCTGTAGTATAATTTGAAATTGGGTAACATGATGCTTCCAGCTTTGTTCTTTTTGCTTAAGATTGCCTCAGCTATTTGGGCTATTTTTTGGTTCCATGTGAATTTTAAAAGAATTTTTCCTAGTTCTGTGAAAAATGTCTTTGGTAGTTTGATAGGAATAGCAATGAATCTTAAATTGCTTTGGGTGGTATAGCCATTTTAATGGTATTGATTCTTCCTGTCCACGAGCATGGGATGTGTTTCCATTAGTTTGTGTTTTCTCTGATTTCTTTGAGCAGTGCTTTGTAATTCTCACCACAGAGATCTTTCGCCTCCTTGGTTAGTGGTATTCCTAGGTATTTTCATTGTTTTTGTGGCAATTGTAAATGGGACTGCCTTTCTGATTTGGCTCTCAGTTTGGCTATTATTGATGTATAAGAATGCTAGTGATTTTTGCACATTGATTTTATAACCTGAAACTTTGCAAAGTTGTTTATCAACTGAAGCAGCTTTTGGGCTGAGACCATGGGGTTTTCTAGATACAGAACATGTCATCTGCAAACAGAGATAGTTTGACTTCCTCTCTTCTTATTTGGATCTTCTTAATTTTGTTCCCCTATCTGATTGCTCTGGCTAGGACTTCCAATATTATGTTGAATAGAAATGGTGATGGAGGGCATCCTTGTCTTGAGCTGGTTTTTAAGGAGAATCCTTCCAGCTTTTGCCCATTCAGTATAATGTTTGCTGTGGGTTTGTCATAGATGATTCTTATTATTTGGAGATATGTTCCTTCAATACCTAGTTTATTGCAGGTTTTTAACATGAAGGGGTGTTGAAGTATATCAAAAGCCTTTTCTGTGTCTATTGAGATAATCATATGTTTTTGTCTTTAGTTCTGTTTATGTGATGAATACCATTTATCGATTTGCATATGTTGAACAAACCTTACATCCCAGGGATAAAGCCTACTTTATCATGGTGGATTTGCTCTTTGCTGTGTTACTGGATTCAGTTTGCAAGCATCTTGTTGAGGATGTTCACATCAATGTTCACCAAGGATATTGTCCTGAAGGTTTCCGTGTGTGTGTGTGTGTGTGTGTGTGTGTGTGTGTGTGTGTGTGTATGTGTGTGTCTTCACGTGCCTGTGCCAGGTTTTGGTATCAAGATGATTCTGGCCTCATAGAATGAGTTGGGGAGGAGTGCCTTTCCTCAATTTTTTGGAATAGTTTCTATAGGAATGGAACCAGCTCTTCTTTATACATCTGGTAGAATTTGGCTATGAATCCATCAGGTCGTGGGCTTCTTTTTTGGTTGATATGCTATTTATAACTGATTCAATTTCAGAGCTTGTTATTGTTCTGTTCAGGGAATCAATATCTTGGCTCAGTATTGGCAGGATGAATGTGTCCACAAATTTATCCATCCCTCCTAGGCTTTCTATTTTGTGTATATAGAGGTGTTCATAGTAGTTTCTGATGGTGGTTTTTCTTTGAAGAAACAATTTTAATTTTAGTGTATCCTAATTTATAGTTTTTCTTTTATAGTTAATATTTTCTATGTCTTTGCCTACTCCAAAGGCATGATGATGTTCTCTTTTCCTTTAAAGATCTTATTTTTTTCTTTAACATTTAGATTTGCAATCCTCTGGGATTGACATACAGTGTGAGATCGGGATCAAGATAATTTTTTTCCAATATGTATATTCAAGCAACTTACTCCATTCATTGAAATTAATATCTTTTTATCACTTTGTCATAAGTTACCTGTGTCAGTATTGTCATATATCAGTGAATATATATATATGTGGGTGCATATATGTGTCTGAACTCTACCTTCTGTTCCATTGGTCAGCTTAATTTTTCCTTGGGCCAAAACCAGACTGTCTTAATTAATAGAGCCTTGTAGTATGCTGTGACATCTCTTAGTGTAAGTCCTGCATCTTCATTGTTCTTCAGAATTGCCCTGGCTATTCTTGGTTCCTTTACCTTTTATATACATTTCAGAATCATGTTGTCAGTTTCCAAAAAGTAAACCTTCTGGGGTTTTGGTTAAGACTGCACTGAATTTACGGATTAATTGGGGAGAATAAATAAATTAGTTTTGTAACAAGAAAATGCAAAGTAATTTTAAGCATAGGGTGACCACATGCTCCATTTTATATGGGGCAGTGTCAGTTTAATCTGCTGATTGGACATTTTGTTCAATTTGCCATTTCCCTGGGCAGAAGTGTTCTTACTTGTCTGATTAGTCATTTGTCTGGCATATATAAGTTTGATTATTTTTATTACAAATACGGTATAAATTTATTGCCTAAGAAAGCAGTCATCTTTGGGAATAAGTTATCCTAATTTAAAATTTCTCAAATATTTCTAAATATTACTTTTAGAAAAATTAGCTTTATGTATACTTGATTTTCCAAATACATATTGTCAGCAAACCTTTCAGGATGAGTTAGGAAGAATATCCTATTGTGATGTTTGGAATAAAAAGTTTTCTTGACTGGGAGAGAAGGGAGTTAGTAGGGAAGTTGCCTGTAGTTAAGGATTAGATCCAAACAAGGTCATGGCACATTTAATTCAGTTCCAGGTGTGTGTTGGGAGCCAAGTGAAAATTACTCCAAGGAGGCAGAATGCAAGTGTGGAAACCAGAATATTGAAGGAAGCAGAGAGGCAGTGTAATATTTACTCAAAAAAATTCTGCAAATTAGAGAATCAGAGCTGAGCTCAGCTCCTGAGAGTTTTATATGGAACTCTAGATTTCCAGCCATGATATGGGTCAGGAGGCCCCATCCTGCCAGTCCTCTGGGACACCTGTGTCTTAGAGATGAGAAGGAAGCATCCATGATCTGAGAATAAGGTTCTGGCACAAACAGCCTGGACTCTTGTGTCTTTTCTAGGGGCAAACGAGACCCTGGAAGTATTGCTGTTCATTCTCTAATGTGAATCAATCAAATTTTCTTTCCACATCTCGCTGGTGGCAGGGTAAAGTCTGTTGGTGACACTAGGGTCTCAGACTAGGGAAGAACCTACTTGCAAATAGTGGCAATCTTTA
Organism: Cebus imitator; assembly: GCF_001604975.1. Classification (NCBI taxonomy): domain Eukaryota; kingdom Metazoa; phylum Chordata; class Mammalia; order Primates; family Cebidae; genus Cebus; species Cebus imitator. Next base: position 3,162,674 of record NW_016107393.1, on the reverse strand, counting down.
GAGCAGTGGTTCTCAATATTGGCTGTCCATTAGAATCACCTGGGGAGGTTTACACTACTAGGCTGGGCCACCTCACCCACTTACCCTCTCCTCTAACCCCAGCAGTAAAACAAAATTAATGAAAATCTCTAGAGATGGGATTCTGGCATCAATAGTTTTAAAAACAATACTAGGTACTTAATTATTTCTTTAATGAATAAAAACATATATAAACATCATGTTTTAATATATGGGTACAGTGTGGAATGGCTAAATTAAAGTAAGTAACATGTCCATTACCTCACATACTCATCATTTTTTTGTGCCCAGGTACTTTCAAGACCCAATCAGGGTTTAGAACCGTGGAGTCATTCTTGTCACTAGTCTCCCCCTCTGCCCCCAGGTCCACTTACTTAATCCACCACCAAGACATGTGGATGGGATGTTTCTACTCCAAGTGTTTGGAATCCATACGCTTTATCCATTGCTGTCACCATCACCCTGCAGGTCCAGGTGCCACCTTCTCTTGCCTGAAAAATTGTAATATTCTTGCAGCCGTCCATATTCACATGACACCCTCTCTACTCTGCACCCTATTTTTAATCCAGTTGTGATTTTTTTTTTTCACAGCTCAAATCTAATCATATCAAGCCCCCGCTTTAAGGCATTTCTGCACCTTCCCTAGACTGACAGCTCACGTTGGCCTGCAAACGCCTGCATGACTGACCAGGCCCTGCTCTGCTTTGTAACTTTATTTCATATCTCATTCTGCCCCACTCTCTCCATTCTAGATGGACTGGGCTGCTTTCAGTTTGTCACACCTGCCATCTTTCATCTCACTTCTGGACCTTTGCACATAGGATCTCCTTTGCCTGCAGTGTTCTTCCCTCTACTGCTCTTCATCCTTTAGCTCTTAGTTTCCCCATCATCACATCCTGTCTGACTGCCTTGGCCAAGGCAGCCCCTGTCACAGCACTGTGTCTTCTAGAATACTGGTTTACAGTTGCATTTGACCCATATCAGAGGAAAAAGATAATCCACTTCTTGTTAATGAAATTATAGGTAAATAGAATCCATTTAAGAGCTCAACCCTAATTCATTTATATATATCAACTCTTAGCAAGTATGTGTTGCCTAACCCCAGAACTCTGTGAAAGCAATATGCACATTTAAAAGGCTATAAATAAATATGAATAATTATTGTGTATCAATTATAAATGAAAAAGACTGGAAGTAAACATGTAATTTTTGTGGTTCACTTTTTTTGTTATCCACATGTAACAAACTGTGGTTCACTTTGGTAGGAATATGAAAGATTTTTCTCCAATCTTTTTTCTGTTCTTTGATTTTCCAAAATTTCTCAAATAATATGAATTACTTTTATAATGAATAAAAATGCAATAACTGTACAAATGTATCTAGATGAACTATATAGAAATTATGACTGGAAATAAAGCTAGTCTATATAATGTGTTCTCTTTAATTGACTATACGTATACTTTCCCATACAGCAAAATCCAGAGAATACCATTCTTGTTTGTAAACTTGTAAAAATGACATGAGAATTCAATGAACTGAAGATATTACTTCCTTGATGGATGGGTCTGTCTTGTGGGGAGCCATCCGTTCAATTGCCTGTGTTCCCTTCCACCCCTAGAAGGTTCCGTAGCAGGTAGGAGAGCTCAGTCCCGCCTCCCAGGAAGACTCAGCTGTTGACTTGCTGGAGTGCTTCCAAGACCCTCTTAGGAAAGTGTTTATAGTTGTACTCCAGCCCTGGTAATCATGGTGGGAAGAACAGAGCTGTGAGATCTGCCCTTTCTCAGGTTTTATGTTGGTTGTGTTTTGCAGTTTGCTGTCGTGTGCTCTGCTGCTGTTTCATACTGCACAGCAGTGCCATGCAGGGCAGAGAGAGAACAGAATCTAGGCTTCCTCATGTAAAGAAGACTAGGGAGCCAAGTCAATAAGGATTGTTCTTTCTCATAGCTAGATATATACTGTATACACATTTTGGTTGAATACCAAAAGCTAAGTGTTAAAATCAATATTTGACTATGAATAAAGCCCAATTCTATGATTAAAAATAACTCTTGACTCTTAGGGAGACTGAGGGAGGTGGATCACTTGAGGTCAGATGTTTGAGACAAGCCCGGCCAACATGGTGAAACCCCATCTCTACTAAAAATACAAAAATTAGCCAAACATGGTGACCCACTCCTGTAATTCCAGCTACTTGGGAGGCTGAAGCGGGAGAATTGCTTGAACCTGGGAGGCAGAGGTTGCTGTATGCCAAGATTGTGCCCCTACCCACCATCCTGGGCAATGGAACAAGCATCCATCTCAAAAAAGAAAAAACCCTCTTGATATAAGGAAGTAAAAATTGTATTATGAGTTTTGTATTAATTATCTCCTGGAGGTAATACTCTATTTAGAAGTAGCAAAGCTGGTCTTTTGCTTTTAATTCATCCTGAAAAGATGAGAATAGTTCTCAAATGGATTTTTTTTTTCCTAGAAAGGTTCATGCCCTCATGAAATTAAATAAATAAAAATGTAGTGCTTAAGTATCTAACTAATATCATTACAAAGATTAGAATTATAGTATAATCTAATTTCCATCCTAATAATATTTGTTTGTAGATCTGTGTATTTCAAAGCAAGTATAAGTTTTATTCGTAGTTATTTAGCTAGTGCTAGATTTGGCTGTCAATTTATTTTTCTATTTAACTAATTGAGAATTATTGTAATTGTTTTTCATGAAATTAATAGCTTTCATGTTAATTACTGTGACCTTTATGCTTATGAGAAATATTTTCCTTCTACTCATAGAGTATCAATGTCATAAGCATAAAATACTTTCAATTCCAGTTTTATCAGAAATACACATACACAATTGATATTCTTGCATTAAAAATAAAATACCTTTCTTGTTCTCGTTATTGACATCATGATGCTATTTGTATATGACTGACCATAACTCAAAATACTTCAAAGATCAAGTATGCCAGAAAAGATACTGATTTACATAGTCATTGAACAGTTGGGCCTTCTGAAGGCCAGAAACAAATTAACTATCAGCTTTTGGCTGAAGCTGAACTATAGCTGAATTTATCATAACACTTATTTATTTTGTTAAAGATTTACAGAGAATCTTACAAGTGCTAGATATCTGATTGGCTTTGGATCTATAATAATAAAAGAGAATAAAGTAACCTTATTTTCTTTACATTTAGGTAACATATATATCCCAGCCTATTCGCCTATCATATTACCTAATTTAAAAACTGGTTCAAATGTCTCTCCTACTGGCTGTAAGAATTCCAGTGTTTTATCAGTTTTCCCATCCTGAACATTTTTTGAGCCCCTGACATATCCCAAGCTAGTTGTTGTTCGACATCTTAACCAGCTGCGTGGTTTCGGGCCAGTGCCTTCCTTGTCATTGGTCACCAGCATCCCTCAGACTATTGCTCCTACTCTCCCACATATGGCTTTCACCCCAGGTGCCATCCCAGACTCTTGCACAGTTCCCCACAGTAATAGGAATATCAACTGTGCTGTGTGCATGACTTCACTGATGGTTTGGAGATTGTTTAAAAGGTGTGGGATGTTATACAAGAGGATAATTCAACAATTGTAACTAGATATATGAGTTCCCTGAGTTAATGGACCAAAACCCTCCTTGAGTGTTTTGTATTGTACAAAGTCTTCTCTGCCCAGTCTCAGGCCTATTACCCCATTTCAGGGCTCAGCTTACCTTTCCGCAGCAGGAATACCTGAAACAAGATCCCATGTCTACATCCTAAGCCTCCTGTTCCCCCAGGCCCAGAGACAGTCATCAGCTCATACTCAGTGTCCATTTCCTGTCCCCTGCCAATCTTCTGGCATGACTGAGGGTGAAAACCTTTCTTCCTTCTCGCACACATCCATGGAGGTGTGATATTTCTCTTTAGTTCTTAGGATAATTCAGAGCAAATCAGTGCTTTCTCCAAAGTTGTGTTTTTTTCAATCAGGAATGACCCCAAATATGGGGTTTATGCAACATAAACCCCGGTTAGCGCTTTGGTAATTCTAGGCTGTTCTTTTGGAGGTAAAATATGTTCGTGTTCTTCTTGCAGCTTCCTGTCTCCACTGATCTTTTACTTGAACATATTCATTTCCCAGTATATAACAAAAACTTTCAGGACAATACAATTATTATTATTTTGAGATGGAGTCTTGCTCTGTCACCCAGGCTGGAATGCAGTGGCGCAATCTTGGCTCACTGCAACCTCTGCCTCCCGGGTTCAAGCAATTCTCTGCCTTAGCCTCCCGAGTAGCTGGGATTACAGGCACCTGCCAGCACTCCTGGCTAATTTCTTTTGTATTTTTTTCATAGAGATGGGATTTCACCATCTTGATGAGACTGGTCTTGAACTGCTGACATCTCCTTGACCTTGCTCACTGTTTTCTCTCTGGTATCCTGCCCTCTGCCTACCTAGTCTATATCAATATCCTGAAATGAGTGAATGAATAAATAAAACATACATGCCATAAAACTATATAAATAATTAAACCAGTAATATAAGAATTGTGTGTTGTGCTAACTTTATGAACACAACGCCTCAGGAGTGCAGAGGTGGGAAGAGACCCTGGCGAGGGAGCATCATGAGGACATCAGGAAAAGTGGTAAGCAAGGAAACAGCCATCTTGGATTTGGTGATTAGCAGTGTTGATAGTCAGTTTGCAAAGACAAGCACTACTGTGGAGAGGAGTTACAAGCCAAGTTAGGGGTTAAGGAATGAACAGGAAGTGGATAAAACTGATTGACTTGAGTTGAGGAATGAGCCTTTTCACACTTGCATAGAAGGAAGGCAGCCTCTTAACTTATTCTCCATCTGATGTGACCACTCTGAGTCAAATAATGTATTGCTGTACATGTACAACAGAGATGTCTACCTCCGGATCAGTTTCCTGTCTTTTTTTTTTCAAATTATTATGGAAAACAATTGGATAACATGGGGAGAAATGCCAGATGTAGGTGATGGGGGATGGAGGCAGCAAACCACATTGCCATGTGTGTACCTATACAACAATCTCGCATTATCTGCACATGTACCCCAGAACCTAAAGTACAATAAAAAATAAATAAATTATGATGAATTCAACCAAGCAAAGAAAAGAAAACAATTGGATAACAATGCAGTTCAGGGCCAGTCCTAGGGAATGTTGTAACACTGGAAAAGTTTCCTGATGGATCGCTTCCTGGTGATTTAAAGTCACTCCTTAGGATATTCTCTGACTGTCCAGTTTGAATTCATAAGCTCTTTTCTCCAAAAGCAGCTCAAGCACCAACTTTTTCTCATTCTTTCACCTGTACTAAAATATCTTATTCTCTTATCTTATCTCTTATCTTATTCTCTTATGAATGTTAAGTTGTTGGTCATCTAATTTTGTAAAATAATACAAAAATAAAAGCATAGAGTATTTGGTTCAGTTGTCCTGACTTTTCTTACACTAATTCCTGGCAATCCAAAGTACAGTGCTGCCCACTGCTCTGTTTAAAATCAGACACCCCTGAAGGTCCTTCCCTCCCATGCAAGTGAAACATATAATTAAGATAGTCTGATGAAAAACTTTAAAATAGACTGTGAGATTTTTCTCTCTTCTTCCATTTAAACTCAACGTTACTTTCCCCTTAGTGAGAAAGCTGACATTATAAATGTTGTCACATTCACACGTATTATAAGTCTAGAAGTGATATCATCTCAGGCCAAAAGTGGATGCTGAGACTGATATCTTGCCTCTCTGCCACCTCTAGGTCCTTTTCCCAAGACCTCTGCAGCTAAATATACTTTGGTTGCAAGTGGCTGTTAACAGAAGCTGACCTTATTTTTCCCCTGAGAGGGAGGAAAGTGTGAAGCCAGAACTAGGACTAATAAATTGGGATTTGGTGAGCAGAGTGCACACCCCACCCCCAGGCATTTGATCTTTTCTAGAGTGGCCCATGAATGCGGTGTTGGAGGTTTGGTCAATCACTTGTGAGAGTAACCCTTGGAGAAGATAAAATAGGGTTGATACTGGTACTCCGAAGAGGTTACAGAATTCTAGAAGAGTCATTTATTTTATATGAAATATTTCTTTCTTCCTACTTAAAATATGTATGTTTAAATAAATCGAAAATAGAATAATTTCCAGGATAAATGGCAATCATAAAAGCACAGGTAACATGCCTTTTTTATACGATAATGCAAACAAAAAGTCACAGGAACGTTATGATGTATGTCTTGTGTCTGTGAAATACCATGTGTTAATTTGCAATATGGACAAGCCTGTGTACCTCCAAAGTTTAAATTTTCAGATGAAAGTGTCAACAGTTCTCAGCTAAGTCAAGGATCTTGCTGGCTTGAGTTGAAATATAAACTTAGGTTTCAATGATTGAGTACGATGGTGCCCGACCTCATTCTGCAAAGTTAAACGTTATTGGCTTTTCTTACGTTTCACAGTGGATTAGTTTTCTAGAAAGGGCAAACTGTTAGTAATGAGCTCATTTTAAAAATCATTTACTTGTTTCAACCAATTCTTATGTTTTAATATTTTAAGAGAAGACATAGATATTTGAACATAACTAATATGGCACTGATATTTCCTTAAGTTTTATGAGAAAAGTGGCTTTGTGATAACATAATATCTTAGGTTTAAGCAATAAAAGCAAACATATTTATGTGCAGTTCAAATCCCATTTCAATTACAGCTGAATTATTTTCTGTAGCTTAGCTACAGGAACTGCTTAAACCTCGTTTCTGCATAGTTTGAGCAGATTTTAAGGCAGGAGCTAAAAGAAATAGATTGACTTGGAAAATTTGTGTAAGAGAGTCCCTTAAAATGGCATCATCAGGTTAAAGTATTAAAAGGGACAAGTAAGTTTTGCACATCACAATTAATAATGTCTAAACAACCTTCACAATTGGATGTATGGGTATAAACAAGGAGATTTTTGGGGGGCCTAGTATACATTAGAATGATTATCTGGTTTTATGGTCAAACCTTTTCAGAATTTTAAACATCCAGCTTGTGAATACCCCAAATATGGACTTATCTCTAGTAACATCTTTCCTTAGAGCTCTGAGCCAACTTGGATCAAAAGAACTGTTGAAAGCCAGTACCTTGCATCCCCTGAGTTTGTTCTATAAGCAGAAGTCTCTTACAAGCCATAATCCTTCCTTCATATAAACTCTCCATCTCTTATGGCACAACACTGCCACCTCAGACATTCTTTCTCACATGCACCTTTTTCTCTAAATTTTAGCCAAATTGCCCTCCCCTTTCTTTTTGGGAAGCATCTTTTTATTTATTCAAATTGTAAACCAAAACATTGTTGTAAACACTGATAATTTTGAAAATTCTCATATTCCTGGTATCAACTAAAATGAAAAATTTCATGAAATGGAACCAGACAAAATAAGATGTCAAGGCAATCTTCATCAATCAAAGGTCTCAAGGTTCAGAAAATCTCTTTAGAATCTTTCCTTAGTTTATAATCTACCTCTGTACTGTTATCTAAACAAATGAAGAAAAAAAATCATGTCTTATTCTATTTTACTCTTTTTGAATTAGCAGTTTACTAAAATATTATTTTGTGTTTCAGATGTTCTACATTTCAACTCCATCAAATATTAAATTGACGTTTATGGGCTAAACTGGAAACTTAGAAACAATTTGTTTCACTACAAGGATAAGAAAATATGTCCAAATTCCTGTCGGCTGACATATAAAGAGACTTTTAGAACACAACCCAATGTAAGTTGCAGACATACAGTGTTTTGGTCTTTGTTACCTCCCCTTTGGTTAAGGCATGTATCTGTTTGTACGTGCCCAGGTATATGCAGATGTATATACATTTGTGTCTATACATGAACATTTTCACAATTCTGGATTCAGAACATCATTTATTCCTTCCTTCAATAAAATTTGAATGCCTATTATGTAAAAGGTGCGGCTGTAGGCCTAAAATATCCAAAGTTGAAGTGACTGTCCTCGTAGAGCTCATACTCTGATGTGGAGACAGACATAAGCCAAGTAATTGCACAAATACCTAAGAAATGCACACTCTGATAGGTGCTGTGAAGACAGGTCACATAACACGATATCTGAGCATATAACCACATCTTATCTTGTGTTCAGGGTCAAAAAGTGTTCCATGAAGAAGGTGATTTGGCAGCTGAGATCTCATGGGCAGGCAGAAGTTAAAAGAATAAAGAGGGTAGAAGGTGATGGGAAGAGGGGAAAGGATGGAGTATAAAGTGCTCCAGGCAAAAGGAACTTCTGTTCAAAAGCCCCCAGGCACAAGGAGCTCATGTTCAAAGACTGTACTTGCTTATTTAGGTTCTTTTGATTTTTTTCTAGGAGTAACCACTGAGTAGCTGGGCAGCTTTTAGCTTAAACAAACCACTAAAGATTCATTGTAATGATATTAGGAAATAAGAAGGCATATATAATTTCAGGAGCACTTGTCCTTGTTTTGTTTTTCAGGCATGAGGTACTCCTTAAGCCCTGACAACCATCTTGAAGATGGAATGATGAATATGGCAAATTTTCTACGGGGCTTTGAAGAAAAGGGGATAAAGAGTGACAGGCCTGAGGACCAGTTGAGCAAAGAGAAAAAGAAAATTCTGTTCTCCTTCTGTGAAGTGTGCAACATCCAGCTGAACTCTGCAGCCCAGGCTCAGGTGCATTCCAATGGCAAATCCCACCGCAAACGAGTGAAGCAGCTGAGTGATGGGCAGCCTCCACCGCCCACGCAGGCCAGCCCCAGCTGCAACAGCAGTACAGGTAGGAGGCAGTGTCCTGGAATCCATGTGCTATGGGGAGAGATGGTCGTGGTTTAGAAAATGAAGGATTTAGAACAAGACTTAATTTTTACCTTAAAACTGGGCCACTCTGATAACATGTACTCTTTCTCCTACAGGTAAAACCCATGAGCTGTTTGCTACCTCTCGAAATATTTGTTACATCCACTGACATATGCACTGGCACACACATGTGTACACACACACACACAATTTGTATATTGGGCCAGAGACTTCCTGTATCCCCACAATGTGTGAACACTTCTGAATGTATTTTGAAATGTGCAGTGATGTCATTTTTTCCCCTTTCTCAAAATTAGCTTTCTTGGGTTTCCTTTATCTACTTTCTATTGGGTGGCATACCACTTGATAGTATATAAAAAGCTACAGCTTTATTTATAACATCCTATGATGCAGGAGAGGAGCATTAATCTTGCATGTTAAACTTGTCATATTCTTTTAGAGAGTTGCCAGCAGTGTGCTGGGTGTTCTAACAATAGGAACAGACACTGCCAAAACCAACAAGGCTTCCCTCTGAAATGCAGCACCATCATCCATTGCTTTCACTTGCCTCTCACCATTTCCTTGTGGGCTGGATAGAGGCAGAAGCTCAGGAATTTTTGCATTTCTGCCTCTGCCCTGAATTCTAAACAATCTTTCAAATCCTCTATCTTATCCTTGGGCAGCACCTCTTCCTCCACATTGCTTGTTATTGAGTGTCTTCACTGTGACAGAATTAAAGAAAAATGTGATATTTACCGTTATCTGTGGTGAAGATTTCCACAAAAGGCAGGCTTCCTCCCAGGGTTTGAGGTGGGAGGCCAAGATAAGCCTCCTCCCAAATGTGAGGGAAGAGCTCCAAATTCTACTCTAGCAAAGGTTTGCCGTGTAATGAGGCCTCAGCTTGAAGTGAGATGTTGCAGAGAAAACGTTTGTTGGAATTTCACTCAGTGCCGTTACATGGTTCTTGGTGTGTTGTAAATAAATAATTTTTATATTTCAAGCCAAACCTAACTACTTTTTACTCAGCTGATGGTTTAATTTCATTAAACTGTTTTTTTCAGTCAATACTTAACATGCTGTGAAAGAAAGTAAAGGGACGTACAGGATATAAGATACATACTTATAATGGTAGAAAAATTATTTTTGCATTTTTTATTATGATAATTATAGTAATTATTTCAAGGTGTATTAATTTACCTATAGTTACATATTAAAAATATAGTCAGTGTTACAGCCGGGCCGAGTGGCTCACACCTGTAATCCCAGTACTTTGGGAGGCCGAGATAGGCAGATTGCTTGAGGCCAGGAGTTCAAGACCAGGCTGGGCAACATAGTGAAACCCTGTATCTACTAAAATTAGAAAAAATAGACGGGCATGGTGGCACACACCC
>NW_016107393.1:3118829-3152317 GCF_001604975.1 Cebus imitator | reverse complement strand
TATATACATGTAGGTATGTATATGTGTATATATGCATATATGTGTGTATGTGTGTGTGTGTGTGTGTGTGTGTGTGTGTATATATATATATATATATATATATTTATATATTAGTGTTGGGTTCAAAATGATACCTAACTTAGAGCACAAATAGCCTGAGTAAAGGTTTAAATTACATCTGTTAGAATGTAAATGTCTATAAATACCATAGTCATTAAAAATTATATTTCTGAAGAATACCTCATGATAGGGGAAATTGTCCATGTTATAATGCTAAGTGAAATAGCAGGTGGAGTATACCTAGTGCTATTATGTGTGCATGTGTACACTATCTACTATTTAGAGTCTCCACTTAATGAGGTTCAAGCCTCACATCATTTCATTTTTATTTTGGTCACTTTCCTCAGTTTTGATCTATCATATTTATATTTCCTGCTGGGTAGCAGCTCCCTTAACACCCTCTCAATTCTTAACTTCTCACTTTTGTGTATTCAGAAAGATTCTTTGATTTAGTAGATTCAGTTCTATTTATAAAAACAATTATATTGCCAAATTAAGATTTGTCTACGTGGACTCTAGAAGTTAGAGTGGAGGGCTGGGCACATAAGCTTCTAGCCTGCCCCTGCCTCAGCCTGCTCTTCAGCCTAGTGGGGGGAAACCATAGAAGGATGGAAAGGCAGGGTTTAACCTTACTTTATAGCCTCCACAAGGTGGCAATGCTGTTGTTCTTCATTGATGCTTACTATTTTGGCTGTCTCTGTGGGTCATACGTGCTCCTAACAGACGCTGTGGATGAAGGGAATCCCCCCAGGTGGTTTCTTAGGCATTGAGAGTCCTTTGTGAGATAGATGCATCTTCCAGCTTACTCATGGTTATTAGCAAAAGGCTTAATTCCTTGACTGTATGTGCCTCTTCCACACTGTGGTAGTCCTGGTAAGATTGTGTCCTCTGTTTTCATATGCATCAATGCCTGGGGCTTGAGGTCATGTGCAGAATCCATCTGAGAATGAACATTCCTCTTGAAAACCTAGAACTTCTGGGGCCCAGGCAGGTACAGGTGGAGTGAACTATGAGGGACTTTCTTTCCTGCTCAGGTAGCACAGGGGAGGCCGGCAAGCCCACTGACAAAGCAGGCGCCTAAACAAGAAACAAAATGCCAGTCTTCCTTTTTTACTGTCACTGGGCTTCAGTGAATATTATGGGTTGAATTGTGTTTCTCCACCAAAAAAGATGTATTGGAGTTCTAGTCCCTATTACCTCAGAATAAGACCTTATTTAGAGCTAGGTTCTTTACAGAGGTAATTAAGTTAAAATGAAGTCATTAGGGTGAGCTCTAATCCAATATGACTGATATCCTTACAAAAAATAAAGGGAAATTCAGACACAGAGACAGATACACACACAGAGGGAAGATGATATGAGAAGAGCTACAGGGAACAGACAGCCATCTACAAGCCAACGAGAGAGTCCTGGAATAGATCCTTCCCTCACAGCCCTCAGAAGGAACCAATCTAACTAACACATTGATTTTTGACTGCTATCCTCCAGAACTATAAGATGATAAATTTCTGTTGTGTAAGCCACTTAGTTTGTGGTACTTTTTTATAACAGCCTCAGAAAACAAACACAGGGAAGAAAATCAAAGACATTTCACTCCCATAGAGAAAAAAAATGTAGTAGATATTCTTTCCAAGAAACTGTTATTTTAAGAGGTGACTTCTCCTCTTCTGGGTCAGGGTTTTAGTGTTGGAGTTGACATGGATGGGAATTGGGTCCGCAGGGTGATGATTGAGACTTGTTTCTGGGAATAAAAGGTGGGTGACCCCTAACCACTGGAAGTTCCTCTGCCAAACTTAGTATTCAGGGTATTTGCACAACTTTTAGATATGAGCTTTAGAATAATAGAAATATCCTTTTTTTAAAAATTTATTTAGAGAGAGAGAGGAACAGGAGAAGGAGAGAGAGAGGAACAGAAGGAGAGAGAAAGAAACAGCTAACTCTCACACTGAGTGAGAGAAAGAAAAGATGGAATCTAGGAGAGGAAAGCAGCTTCCACACTGACTGGAAGGGAATAGAAAGAGATGGAGTTTAGGAGGGGAAGATAGGCTTCCATGAAGGGAGTGTTTGTGGAAGGGGACCCAAATATGGAGTCCTGAAATATTCGTAGAGTGTACCTGAAACTAGTCTGCTACATGTGTGTATGTGTGTGTGTGTGTGTGTGTATGGGTGTGTGTGTGTGTGTATAGGGGTGTGTGTGTGTGTATGGGTGTGTGTATGGGTGTGTGTTTGTGTGTAATCAGTATACCAAAGTGACTTATGATAGGTAGCAGCAAAATCCTTTTCCCAGCACTGTCTCCCTAGCCAAATGTTTTATGAATACTCTGGGCTGTGAAGGAGAGAATCAAATGGGAAAGCAAAGAGAGCTGAGGTAACTTAGTTTGCATGTAGTAGATCCCTAATGCTTTCCCCATCCAGTTCCAAGGGGTAAGTGGAAATAACAGAAACTGCAGATGGGTCTTGGCTTCTGGACAAGCTAGTTGCGTGTTTCTATTCCTCATAAGGTCCACAAAGACAGTTTGACCCTGGTGTTCCTAGCCCCTAGTAAGGATGGGCTGAAGGACCTGAGGTGGTCTCATAATTCCTGTGGGCCTAGTAAGTGCAGAAGCTGCTGGTTGAGCCTGGGAACCACAGGGAAGTAGTCTTTTCTGTTGGACTGGGACAGTGGCAGGATAATGTTTCCCATGTACCACAGCAAAGAAATAGCTCACAGTTCCTGCATGAACTAATGACTAAATATCAGACAGAAATAAAAATGCCTCAGCAGATGTCCACGTGCAGAAGTGACAGCCAGGTCATAAACACTCTTGCTTGAGTCCTGGCACCATGTAAGCCCATAACTACCCTCCTCAACCCACCCCAAATCTAGATGCAACTCGGGTAAGTCACAACTGCCTGAAATTAAATAACTATCATCACATGAGATGGAACTTGTACTAGGCAGCATAATTTTTCATTAGCAGGCTTACCCTTAAATATTGGCTAAAGGAAATTTTTAAACTAGAAAGGAAATGATGAAATAATGAATCTTGGGGCTTTGAGAAGGAAAGAAGAAAGGACAATGGAAAGAATAGACATATGGTACATAGTAAACTACCTGTAGTAAGGTTCTCCAGAGAAGCAGAACCAGTAGGAGAAAGGAATTAGCTCACACAGTTATGGAGATCTCCAGTTCTCAAGATCAGTAAGAAATCTGGAGACCCAGGAGAGCCAATGGTGTCATTCCTGTCTAAGTCCAAAAAACTTGAGAATCAGAAGATTTGATGGTGTAGTTCTAATCTGGGAACTGGCTAATTCAGGACCCAAGAAGAGCTGATGTTTCAATTTGAGTCTGAAGGCAGGAAAAGAAACTAAGGTCACAGGTAGAAGGCAGTCAGGCAGGAAGAAATACCGAGAGTAATGTGTTACCGAATACCTGAACATCCAGTGACCCAGTCAAGTTGACATATAAAATTAATCATTGTGTTATCATTTACTTCATGAATTTTATAAATCATATTTAATGACTGAAGTAAATTATAATCATCTGATGCTAAAAACAATGAAATTTAAAAGTAGGGAAGTTAAATGCTGATACCAATAAATTGTCTGCCATGAGTCACATAGGTTTATCATTATAATATTAATGGCAACTACTATGAAAGCTATAAAAAGAGATACAACCAAAAATAATATAAATAAATCAAGATGGAGTCCTAAAAACTGTTCAAGTAAGCCACAGAACAGAAAGAAGACAGAAACAGAGGACAAAGAACCAAAGGAAAAAACAGAAAGCAAATAATAAAATATTAAACTTCAGTGCTAACATCAATAATTAGTTTAAATGTAAATAGCCTAAATAAATCAATCAAAAGAAAGAGTGCATTTAAAAAAAAATGACCCACCTATATGCTGCTTACAAGAAACTCACTTCAAAATCAATAAGAGATACATTGAAAGTAAAAGAATGGAAAAGAAATATCATGCAAACAGTAATTTAAAAAATAAAGGCAGGGGTAGCTATATTAATAGCTGATGAAGTAGAAAGCAAAGAAAATTACTAGAGACAGAGGGAGATATTATGTACTGATAAAATGTTCAACTCACCAGGAAGATATAATGATCCTAAATGTTCATGCATCAGACAACAGAGCCTCAAAATACATGAAGCAAAAACTCATAGAGCAGGATAAATGTACACTTGCAGTTGGGGACCCACTCTCAGCAACTGATGGGATTATTAAACAGAAAATCAGGAAGAATATAAAAGATCTGAACAATATAACCAGCTAACAAGATCTATTTAATGTGTATAGAACTCTACTCAATAACAGTAGAACACTTTTTTCCAAGTGCCTATACAACTATTCACAAAGGTAGCATATATTGGGCCATAACACAAATCTTAATGCATTTGAAAGAACTGTAATCATATACAGCATTTTCTCTGACTGTAATAAAATCAAGTAGAAATTAATAGTAGAAAACAACAGGAAAATTAAACAATATGTCTCTTAAATAATCTATGAATCAAAGAAGTCTCAAAGGAAAAACCAGATGACAATGAAAGCACAACATAGTAAAATATGTGGGATGAAGCTAAAGCAGTACTGAGCTAGAAATTTGTAGCCTTAATTGCTTATATTTGAAATGAGAAAAGTTCTCAAATAAATAAGTTTCCAACCAAGAAGATAGAAAAAGAATAGAAAAACGAAACCACAAGCAAACAGAAGGAAGAAAGTAATAAAGACCTAGACCAAAAATATATGAACTCGAATATAGGAAAGCAATAGAGGAAAAGTCAATAAAACAAAAATCTCATTCTTTAAAAAAAAATCAATCAAATTTATAAGCTATTAGCAAGACTGATGAGGACAAGAAGAAAGAAGATACCAATGAGATACATGATATTATGAGAAAACTTGCAGCAATTAAAAATATAATAAATACAAAAAACTTGTATTTATAAATTTAACAAGTTAGAAGGATGAACCAGTCCTTCAGAAACCATAAATAACTAAAATTCAACTAAAATAAAAATAGACAATCTGGGCCAGGTGCAGTGGCTCATGCCTGTAATCCCAACACTTTGGGAGGCTGAGGTGGGTGGATCACCTGAGGTCAGGTGTTCAGAACACCCTGGACAACATGGTGAAACCTCATCTCTACTAAAAATACAAAAATTAGCCAGGTGTGGTGACACATGCCTGTAATTCTAGCTACTCTGGAGGCTGAGAGAGGAGAATCACTTAAACCCAGGGGGCATAACTTGCAGTGAGCTGAGATTGTGCCATTGAACTCCAGCCTGGGAGACAGAGTAAGACTCTGTCTCAAAAATAAAAATAAATTTAAAAGTAGATGATCTAAATAGGCCTGGCCATCAAATACGCTGAATTTATCATTACAAAGCACTTAAAAAACAAATTTCTGGATTCATATGGTTTCAGTGGAGAATTCCAGCAAGGATTTTTAAAATTGACACCAATTTTAAACAGTTGCTTTCAGAAAACAGAGAAAGAGGAAATACTTCCCAACTTATTTTATTAGGCTAGTATTATCCTAATACCAAAATCAGACAAAGATGATATTTTTAAAAACCCACAGAATTGTATCTCATAAACTTAGACTAAAAAATTCTCAGCAAAATATAAGCAAATTGAATCCAGAAATTTATGAAAAGAATTATATACCATAACAAAGTGAGATTTAGTCCAGGTATGCAAAACTGGCTCATCATTTAAAAATTAATAATCTACCAGCTGGGCACAGTGGCTCACACCTGTAATCCCAGCACTTTGGGAGGCTGAGGCAGGCAGATCACCTGAGGTCAGCAGTTCAAGACTAGCCTGGCTGACATAGTGATTCCCCATCTTTACTAAAAACATAAAAAAATTAACCAGGTGGTGTGTGCTTGTAATCCCAGCTACTCAGGAGGCTGAGGCAGGAGAATCACTTGAACTTGGAAGGTAGAGGTTGCAGTGAGCTGAGATCATGCCACTGCACTCCAGCCTGGGTAACAGATTGGGACTCCATCTCAAATAATAACAATTATAATCATCTACCATATCAACAAGCTAAAGAAAAGAATTCATATGATCATATCCATTAATGCAGTAAAAGCATTTGAGAAAACCCAATACACATTTTCAGCAAGCTACGAATAGAGGGAAACTACGTTGATTTAATAGAAGCATCTAAACAAAGCCTACAGGCAACATCATACTTAATGGTGAAAGACTTAATGTTTTTCTCCTAAGACCAAAAAGAGGGGAAGGATGTCCACTCTCAGTTGTCTTATTCAACATGGTTCTGGAAGTTCTAGCTCTATAATAAGGCAAGAAAAACAAAAGAAGCAAAAGCCTGTAATCTCAGTATTTTGAGAGACTGAGGAAGGAGGATGGCTTGAGCCTAGGAGTTCAAGACCAGCCTGGGTAACACAGTGAGATCCTGTCTTGCCCCCTCCCACTCCAAAAAATAGAAAAATTAGCCAGGCATGGTGGTGCACACCTGTAATCCCAGCTACTCAGGAGGCTGTGGTGGGAGGATTGCTTGGGCACAGGAAGTTGAGGCTGCAGTGAGCTGCAGTCACACCACTGTGGTCCAGACTGGGTGACAGAGTGAGACCCTGTCTCAAAATTAAAAAAAAAAAAAATCACATATTATATTTATATACTAAAAATGAACATATGGAAATCAAAATTTTAAAATGCAATACTATTTATAATCACTTCCAATAAAATGAAATACTTGGATATATACTTAAAAATATGTGTAGAATCTGTGTGCTGAAAATTAGAAAATGCTGAGAAAAGAAATCGGAGACCTAAATAAATGGAGAGACACACCATGTGTTTAGAAATCAGGACTGGAAAACTCAACAAGATTAAGATGGAAATTCTCCTTAAGTTGATCTATAGTTTTCATGAAATTTCTGTCAAAATCCCAGCAAGGTCTTTTTGTAGACATAGACAAGCTCATGCTAAAATTTATATGAAAAAGCACAGACCTATTAGCTAGTTTAGCTACTAAGACTTGACAAAGAAAAAAAAAGGAGGGACTCTCTCTACCCAATATTGAGGCTTACTATATATTAAAGTAATCAAGACAGTGGTTTTATTGTAAAGGAGGGGGTAAAAGATTAGAGAACCCAGACGTAGACCCACACACATATACTCAATTAATTTTTTTTATAAAGGTACAAAAGCAAGTCAGTGGAGGAAGAATACCTTTTCAACAAATAGTCCTGGACTAATTGAACAGCTATAGGCAAACAAACAAACAAATAACTTAGGCTTAAATCTCACACCATATGAAAAGATTAACTCAAAATGAATTACAGATTTAAATGTAATGACATAAAAATTTAAAACTTCTCATGGCTGCCCCTGAATTCCTGGGCTGTGGCTACATCACTCCAGTCTCTGCTTCTGTTTTCAGAGCATCTTCTGCTCTGTATGTCTGTGTCTTATCTTCTGTCTTATCCTTTCTTCTTATTTCATAAGGATGCTAGCCTTTGGGTTTACAGCTCACCTGTATAATCTTGGGTTATTTCCTAATCTCTATTTTAAGTATCAAGAGAAGATAAATATTTAAAAAAGTGAATTGCAATATGCTATGCTAAGAACAATGACAGATCTCCATGTAAGGTAAATATAGCACAGAAAAAGGAATGATTAACTTTATGGAGGTCAGAAGGCTTTCCAGAGGAGGTGATCTTTGAGATGAGTATTTGAAGATGAATTTCAAATTATTTAAGAGGAAAACATTCCAGGTTTAGGGAACAGCAATGCAGATGCATATAGGAACAAACTATAAATAGTTTCTTATTATTGGAATGAAGTATGATTTGGGGAAAAAGGAATATCCTTTGTAAAGGTATAAAGGAATTAGAACAGGAAGAAGGGTCTTCTGGTCCTATGGAAACAGAGGTACAGGAAAAACAGCTGCAAACACGTAGATAAGAAAGTCAGAGGCAGCTGCTGGAATTCAGAGCTAAGTTGTCCTGAGTTCTCTCTCTCTGTCAATCTGCTTTATGTCAACTAGGAGCCTCTGCATCAATTCCAGACATCTCATTTAGGTTTTGCTTCCCCAACATACCACACTATTGCAAGCTTATTTTCTAAGACCTATTCACAGCTTCCCAAGTCTAGATAAAACTGACCATATTAGTTCTCTATGTAGGGTGGCTAGTGACTAACATCCTGCCCTCTAGTATTCATTCTCATAAAAGATTGAAATTTTAAGACTAAAAAAAAAAAAAAAAAAAAAAAAAAAAAAAAATTCAAGCAAAGAGAATGGAGAAAAGTGATCCAAAGGGAGTGAGGAGAATGCTCAAAATCTCAACCTGAGGAAAAGCTTGGTGTGTCCAAAAGCTGAGATGTGGCTGAACTGAGTAAGACAATTATTAATAGAAGGAAACACAAGAGAAGTGTGGAAAGGTGGGCAGAAGCTTTCAGAAAAAAAAATTAAAATTATTTTAATCATGATTCTGTGGGTCAGAAATGTGGGCTGGGCTCAGCAATGTGGCTCTTGTGTTGGACTCACTGGTGGACACCCATGGAGCTGCAGGCTGCTACAGGGTAACTGGGTTAGATGTTTTAGATGGCTTTGCATATGCATCTGGCAGTTGCTGCTGGCTGTAGCCTGGATAATTTTCACTGGTAGATTAGACCAGGCTCTGCTCTGGTACCCAGCAGTCACAGAGCAGTTCTACAAGGCAGCAAGAACAGAAGCTGCAACGTACTGCCTTCTTTTGGTCAGAGCTAGTCACAAGGTGCTACAGTTTGAATGTTTGTGTCTGTCTAAAATTTATACATTAGAACTCAAAACCCAACGGGTGATAGTATTAAGAGGTGGTACCTTTGAGAGGTGATTAGGTATAAGGACTCCACCCTTATGAAGAGATTAGTGCCCTTACAAAAGAGGCTTCAAGAGCTGCCTGCTCCTTCTGCTTTTCTGCCAAGTGAGGATACAGCATTGGTTTCTCCTAGAGGATTCCGCAACAAGACATCATCTTGGAAGGAGAGAGCAAGTACTCACCAGACACCAAATCTGCTGATACCTTGATCTTGGACTTCTCAGCCTTCAGAACTGTGAGAAATAAATTTCTATTATTTAAAAATCACCTCAGTCTGTGGTATTCTGTTACAGTAGCAGGAATGGCCTGAGACACAGTGCCAGCTGAAATCCAAGGGGTGAAAAAACAGGATCTGCCCCTTGATTCGGCAAGTGGCATATTTTATTTGGCCTTAGAAATTTTAAACTGAGCTTGAGTAGATTTTAAAGTGAGGACATTTGGGGTGGGGGAGAAGATAAGGGTGATAAAACCTGGGTATTTTGCAGCAGGAAGCAGAGTAGTAATTTAGATGTGGGAATGGAGCGCAGGATTGGAAAATGGGTTGTCAGTTGGAGTGTTATATATAATTTTACTTATTTTTTGCTGGTATAGTCTGTGGTGTTCTTTTATGCCTCAGGATCTTCAGGGATCCCTTAATATTTCTTAATTTCATTCCTATTCTACATTCAAGAAACAGTTGTTGGTATTAAATGGCTTCTGGGGTCAGGACACTAATGATAGATATTATGACTCTGAAAATATCTGGGGGTGGTTTTAAGTACACAGGCCATATTTACAATATTGCGCCTCATGCCTATTTAGAACGTTAAATTTATCCTCAAATGTGTTTTCCGAGACATTTTTGGAGAACTTTTAAAAATTAAACTTGGAAACCGCAATACCATAGAATTACCACAAGATGGTGCCATGAGTATATTGAAAGTATGATAGTTTCCTCATTCCCTTGCCCACATCCACATTCTGATAGAACCTATTAATGAGTATGGAAAGAAAAGAAATAACACACCAAGCATGTGTGGGCAGGAGCATGCTCATCTGATAGACTTTCTGAGCACCTTGTATGCGTTAGGCAGAATCTATAGGGGAGACCTGGCAGCAGGTGGGGAGGGTAGATGTTTTGGAATTGCAGGAGAGATCTTTCTCTAGTTTTCAGGAATAAAAATTACTACTTAAATATATTAATATTGCTTCATGTCTGGAAAAATCTCCATTTTAAGAGATATTAGAAAGGAACGTAAATGTCGAATGATGCATCCTTAGGTTTGTATGACAGATTTAGAGATAAGGCTAGAATTCATCAGTATGATCATGTATTTTACCTTTTCAGTGGAAACACATAGTTTTAAATGCTTGCTTTGACTTGATTTTGATGAATCAACTTGACATTTGTTATTCAACCAAGAAATCTGACTTTTGCAAAATATAATCACCATGGTGAATGTATAACAAATCATTGAGTTTCTACAAGTTGCACTATGTAAGTAAATCATTTCAGTGTGAGGCAGGTGGGTTAAATTATTTACAATATACTTATTTATTTAAACCTCTTAATTAGTTCAGACAACTCCTTTCATAGAATAATTATACAATAATCCATGTATTGGATAGAGCCCATATGACTTATGGTTTTTAATGATGGGACAGGCTTAGCAGGGGAAAAGGTCTTGGTCAAAATATGTCAAATTGTACCTTTGAAAAGAGGGCATCTGCTTTTCTTTGTATAAATCCCAAGTCCTTTTAAGAGCACTCAGGAATTGTCCCTTACTTGTAGTTCTTCAGACCCAGTGATGATACATACAGCAGAAGGAATATTGATATACTTTTCTTATTCGTTGTCTTACTCAGAATTGATCACTTTTTAGTGTCTTAAGTATTTTTCAAAATCCTGACTCTATTCTTCAAGGATAAGAGTTGGTGCCCTTTATCTGTTCTCCCCAGATAAATTTAATTGAGACCGATACTGCAGGGATTATTGAGATTGAAGTTCCTTGGGAATGAGAGTAGAGAAATTTGGAAATAGGGTGAAGTCTCAAGTTACAACTCTATCCACCCCCTGCCACACAAATGCTTTCAATTTGAGACACAGCTCCAGCTGTCTTCAGTGGTGTCAGAAATCTAAAACCACACCTGACAACGACTTGAAAAAGTCATTGTAGAACAACTCCCTATTCTGGACCTGTGGTTAAAAACTGTGCAAAGGATGTGGATTATTCAAGGGTGTCGATTAAGTACAGAACTCTAAGGGATTGATACATAAAAGAGTTTGAATGGAACGTTGATAAAATGATTAAAAGGAGTGGTTGGCCCTCTTTTTAGTGAAGGATGGATTGTCTTTTTCTTTAAGAATGCTTTGGAATATAAACTTTTACATATTATATGTATTAAAAGATCAGAATTGCTTAATATCAAGTCTTGGGTTTTAGATTTTGAAAACCAAATACTGATACCTTTCAATGTGGAAACTGAGTCTCAGACAATTATGGCAAGTGTTTGTGTGACTGAGTGATTTAAATTATCAAAGGCATATTTAAAATCCTGGTGTCTGTCTGGAATAGAAGTGTTACCCATTTTAAACTAATCTAGGGAGAAGGATTTTCAGTAGTGGGCCCAGTGGTAATTAGAGTTCAATTTCCACTGGGGGTTCAGTGTATTTTCACCTGGACTGACCAACTTTCTTCACACAGACATTTGACTTTACATCTTAACAGTGTCACAGCCAAGGAGGCTGTTGGACAATGTGCTGGGTTAGACAGCCCTGTGGAATGCTACAGCTGACCATGTGGTTGGCATATGTCCTTGGCACTTAACAGTTTTTCTTGAGCTTGTTTTTGGGCCAGCTCTGAAACACATTTGCTCTTCTGATTACATGGAGTTCGGAGGAGGTGTAAGGGCTGGATATTTTACTTTATAATGGGCTGAGTGTGCTGGTATTCACATAATGTTAACCAGCTTCATTTCAAGAGCTTGCTTTCTGGTGAGCCTGCACTGCAGTCCAGAGACTCTTGTCCTGTTCACTGAGTAATTATCTATCATTTTATAGACTTGACGTAAAAGGTATGGGGAGCTTTTTTTTTTTTTTAATCATAGCCCTGAAGTGTTACTGATCTTATAGGATAGTCAGTTGCTCTTAGGAGCTGCTCCATAAAACCATCGGGGCACCATTTTGGTTGCGAAGAAAAGAATTCACCAAATTATGTTGTATTGTCAAAAAAATAAATACAGTTTCCATCTTCACATAGAAAATGACTTTGTGATTGTATTCCATATACTAAGAGCCACACATTTTAGTATAGTTTGTTCAGTGATTAGAAGGACCGCTCTCCACATAAATGCCTCCTGGACACTTCCCCAATTCACGTTTAGGCCCCAAAATGCACCCAGGAAATGCTCCTTGAAGACAGTAACTGTTCTGTAGACCCAAAGTCTTAGTGTAATGTCAATGTTCTGCTATATTAAAGTTCTTTAATGTACTTAAAGTATTTATTTGTGTAATGTCATAGGAAAGACTCCAAGAAAATACAACACATTATTCTTCTTTTTTGGAGAACATATGTTTTTGAAATGGATTTAAAAATTAAACAGCTGACTCTTGATGGCAGAAAATATTGCTACTTTTTTCTAAAATGGATTCTAAAGAACCTCTATAGCAAGCAGTATATAGTATATACAAATAAACAGAAATCTTTACTTCATAAGGCAAAACTTATTTTTTTTTGTTTGTTTCTGACAGTGTCACATGCACTGTTTAACATTAAGGATATTTTGCTTTTGGGTACAGTGAGAAAAGGGTGAGATAACCCAATGTTTTTTGCCTCACTTTGAAGATATATCCTTCCTTTTAAAATTTTCTTTTGAAAATTAAGGTAGGTTGCTGAAAAAAAAAAATTATGTCCAGTGCCTTTCACACTAGTGGGTATAAAGTTTAATCAATGAGTACTGTTATTATTATGTTTTGCGGTTTTTTTGATTCAGTAATTTCGAGTGGCTTCTTCTGCCTTTCTTTTCCATGTCCTAGTTTTGTCATTGTGCATTATGCCACATTTCTGCTCTGCTTTGTCTTTCAGTCTTAGTAGCACCTTTCCTCATATTTTTGCCCACCCATTAAAGTAACACTACCCTCCAAATTTCTTGCCTAAGCAAAAGAACACCTGCTTAGGTACCATTTCCCAATCTATTACTTTATAGCAGTTTAGGTAAACTTTAATACAGTCCACAGTCTCTTACCCGCAATTCCTGAAATCCAAGGAGCAATGAAAACTGGAAGATTTTATAATTCATATCAATGGGAAAACGTGACCTGAACTAATGTGAGCTTAAATTATAGCATTTATTTATCCCAATGAGTATGAATATGCATGTGTTTTGCTATAGAATGTTAATGTATCTGATTATAGAGTTGTTGCCCCAGACCCCAATGTGGCATTATGTAACATCCGCCAATGGAGGCATTATGTAATTCCTGGCATATGTAGCATATTACCTTTCTAAAATCTGCAAACATTTGAATTCTGAAATGCATCAAGCACTAAGGGTTTTAGATAAGGGATTGACCTATAATCAAATATCCTGGTTTTAATTTTAAACTTTTATTACTAGGGAGCTTCATGTGTGGTAATGATAAAAATGTTTTTAGGCACGCAATCTCTCATGAACTATTTATATGACTATTTTCTAAGGAAAGTTTGTGTGTTGGATGGGGCAGTGAGGACAGAAGAGAGAGAAGACACTGAACAATTGCAAAGTCAGTGATGCCCAGTGCTATTTCTCATAATACATTCAAATATTGCCCTAGGGGCTTCAGGAGACACAAAACAAACGGAATTCAGGTGGCCAAAGTGACTGTGAGGGGTAAGTGTTCAATGGCGTAGGTATATGTGTGCACACATGCTTGTGTGCATGTCCAATTGTGTGCCTAATCCGTCTCAAAGCAAGGGCATCTAACCAACAGCAGTAAGGAGTCAACTTTACATATGTAGACATAGTGAGAATACCCATGGGAGTGCTGTGTTTCATGTTGCTCCAGAATGCTGTGTTATGTAAATATGTGCTGCTTATTTTTACACAGATGTTTCATATTGTAGACACTTCTAAATGTGTTACCTCAGAGCTAGTAGGATTGCTAGAACTGAACCCAGTCATTTAAAGAAGATCCTCAAATCAGGAATTGCCTTTATTGGATTCTACTTTGCTCTGCCCTCAGAGCCTCAATGAGAACCTAAAACCCTTCCTAAAACATGGAATAGAACTTAAATGTGTTCTTTGTCAATGTTGCCTGCCAGGGATTTCTTCCGGTTTATTTTTGTGGCTTCTAATAAACATTGTATATCTTTTTTGCTTTGCAGTTTGCATGCACATGTCAAAGCTGTATATTTTGTGATCTCAAATCACAGCTACTGCTTTCTGGGGTATAGCTACCTTGTGTCTTCTAAAAACAGTGTCCAGTAGCTCTTGAATCTTATATCTTAGTAACAAAGGAGGAAGGATGATAAAAAGCGAAGGTATAAATGTGGGGATAGTTGGATAAAAATATAGGGGTTTAATGATTTTTTAAAATAATGAGCAAAGATGATAGTGTTAAAAATATCTATCTTGCATGTTTATTTTCTTGTTAAACAGAATAGATTTAAATTTTGTGTATGAAATTGTCTTAGAGTAAACTGATAGTATTTTGTCCTGGTGCTAGCATAGCATTGCACATTTTTAACTATCACCATAATTTTAATTTAGAGACGGGCATTTAGGAGTTAAAGGATGTCTGATTTGCCCTTTAATGGACATCTGTGTCAAATATATGGAATTATTTTTGTTATAATTGTAATAGTCTCCAGTGATTTCACTTGTCTATAATGAAGTCCCAGGAACCTACAGCTATTTTGGTTTATGCAGCCTTTATAAGTCCTTATAATATAGACTACTGATTTCTTCCCTGTATCCTGCTCATTGTTGAAAAGCCAGAGCTATTTTTAACATTTACACAATTTCAATAGATGATTCTTTATTCCACAAGGTTTAGTGCTAAATCTGTGGAGACTTTCATAATCATATCCTTTTTGTGGTTTGCTTGAATTTGATCACAGTAGCTGATTTCATGCATTGATAATGAAGACTTATGTTGCCTGTTTCTCAGCATAAATCCACCTCAGACTTGTACGTTGACAGTGCTTCTGGTTTCAGCACGCGTGGAGATATAGAATTGAAATTGCTCTGCTTTCTTTACAAATGACTCAGAGTGTGCTTGTCCTTCCCTAAAATGTTGCCAGCGTGTAAAGGATTTTCAATGAGCAGTGCAATAAGCCAGCAACTGGGAAGGCTTGGAGCGGCACTGATATAACGTGGTGCTGTCACACAGATAATCAGGGCTGGAGCCAAGCCTCGGTAGCGCTGTGCATTACCCTGGTCACATACTGGAAGTTTTGTCTATCTAACTTGGTTGCTCTTGAAGCTGGTGAAAGCCCTGCCAGGATGTGGAGTGGACTTCCTAGCAGAGGTGAGCATTTTTATTTAAAACTTGGTTGCTGGGGTCTGGGATGTCAGTAACAGATTCTTTCGTACGTTGAACTGAATCCTGTGGAGTCATCAATTGTGTTTATCGCGTCGTGCTGACACATCCAAAGGAGCAAAACTGAAAAGCAAAATATATGATTCTTTAATTTTGTTGGGAAGTAACTCCTTACATAGGTGTGATAAGCATCCCTTTCTTTCTGTGCTAGCTGTTTGCCGAGGACATCTTACCAGTAGGTGACTTCCTTTGCATTTTAAACATTCCAAACAAGTCAGTGATATTATGCAATTTGCTATCGTTACTGAAAGTAGGTAATTAGCAGTAATGTTATGTGTTTCAGATATATTAAAAAGGCTATAAACTAAGTGTACTTTGTGGAATCTTTGACGTGAAAAACAGATAGGAGGAGACAAGTCTTGTTTCAAGATAACTAAGAAAGTAAGTGATATGGATTACATTCTGGAGTTGACACCTAATTAAGCTTGACATTATTAATAATGAAAAGTTATGACCGGTTGTGCACTGGAAAACCAATAGTAATTGATTTCTAGAGACGATGTGCAGAATGAGAACGAGAGGAAATTAGCAGTATTTCTTCATGAAGTGTGTTTTTTTAATAGCTGAGATGCTTTTAATGTAGCAGATTTTATCATTTAAATATACATAAAGTACATGCACTCACTGGAGAGGTTAAATTACTGGATCATCATACTTGGAAAGGTTTGAGGTAGCCTTGTAAGTATATGGTATTTGAAAGCCAACTAGATAAAGGCAGGCTCAAAGTTAGCCTCCAAGTAGATGGAGTGGTATTGCTTAGGCTTGGCTAAGCTCTAATTCCTATGTTTCTAGGCATGAATGAAGTATGAGGGTTATAATGTATTAAATAGCATTATGTTTATTAAGTATCTGTTTAGTATATTAGATTGGCAAGGGAATCTATTTTTATTTGATTGGAAGCAGCTAACATGGCACATGGCGTGTGTGTGTAGATATGTGTATGTGTTTTTCCTGCTATATTTACTTGAGGCAGCTGTTTTCAGCTTTAAAGTTATAGCTAAGTGTGTATTTGTTTGACAGAAGACTCGAGAACCTCTTTTACTGCCAGTACACGTAAAGCTTGGCTAAGCAGACGCATCAGGAACAAACCATTTGTGTTCGCCAATCTGTCTCAGCAAGTCCCAGGGCCACTATCTTGCTAGAAGCCACTGTGTGCTTTTGAAAGCATGAAATTAGTTTTATACTGAGCACATGGTTTCTCATTTAGCAGCTCTTTTTATGGTAATGGTCAATTTATGGTTCACTGCCAGGATTTCAGTGTACTGTCAAAACTGATAGCTTCTGGTAAGGCGTCTCTATGAAGATTTTTTTTAAAAAAGTGGAGAGATGGGAAGAACCTAATTAGACCCTCAAGAATAGACTCTTAGCTTCAACCTCATCTACTCTCTAGATGCTTTGTCATTTCTCTAAAGTTCCTTTATATTGTTTAATCCAAAACCTACGGATTTAAAGTTGCTGATATCTGCCACTTTGTCCTGTGCTAACATGTGACATCCAAATAGCTATGTTCTGAAATGTGAAGTATTTGTTTATTTTTTGCAATACATTTGTAGAAAACCTCTCTAGTATTGGCCATATTGTGTAATTCATCATTATATTTATCTGCTTGTCTCATAATGCATCCCAGAGCACTGTTGGAGAGAGTGAAAGGCTTTAATACATCTTACATTTGCTATAAGCTATTCATACTCAGTTGTACGTGTATGTGCTATGAGTAGGGTGAGTTAAATAATAAAATTAAAACAGCCTGTAGTTACATTAGAAATTTGACCCAAAAATGCCTCCTTTAATGCCACGGTCTCATTTAGAAAGGCAGAAGCCCTCAAATGCTAAAACTATGTTAATATTAAATACAGCTTTTATTTGTTTTCATAGAATAAAAATAAAATGCACTTGTCAATGTACTAAGAATGCTTTCCTTAGCCCTTTTAATTCAATCAGAAAATAACCCTAGTTGAAAGATGTGCTGGTCATAATGCATTTTGAAATAGAGGTGATCAAAATTATCAGGAAATTTGGTGTAGTATTTATTTTTGTGCTAATTCTTTGCATGGTAGTAAAGGATATGCAGATGGAACAGAATACATATTGAAATGGTGCTAATATACTTTTTCTCTCATGTGGTCTTGACAGTGGAACTGAAAACACTTCATAAATCCTGAATTTCCTGATTTTTTTTCTTGCTAATTATTAGATCTTTTCCTAGGTTAAGTGATTACACATGTAAAGACTCAAGATAAAATGTTATTATTGTAATAAGGGTGTAATATGTGCCATTATAATTAGAAAACAATTTTGTGTCTTTAGATGAAGCAAAATGTGAAACTTTCTTTTTCTTCTGTTCTTTTGGGAATGTTATATCATAAGGCATCATCAGATTGTCAAAGAGACTTGGTTTTAGATTTTGACTTACAAATAAACATCCCACGTTTATTAGTTCCCCAAAGACCGTGAGACAAATTGGCTTTGTGGGTTGAGAATTAGAAAGTTAGAGGACATTGACATTTTCTCTTTGAAATTCCTGAAGATGTAACATGTTTAGTAAATGAAAACCTTTTTAAAAAAATTTTTAGAATGTCAGAATTGCCTTGGAATCTTGAAATTTGTCATATTACATAGAACATAGAAAATTCACTCAGAGGAAAGAAGAGATTAATTTGGCATATCTGCCTGAAGTCTTAGTGGCAATTTCTCCTTCATAAGTAGTAGGATTTAGGAAATCATGAGGATATAAATCTCAGTGATTTGCCTGCCTCTTTTCGCTTTTGTATTATGGAATAGTCTAAAATGCCACCTCAATTCTCTGTCACTTATGCAACATTCAAACCCAGAACCTATTTTGAGCCTGAATTGATCAGTTGAATGTGAGCGCCGTTAACCCAAGTTTTGGAAATCAATTCAGTCTACCATCCCAAGAAAGTACTTCTTACTAAACCATATCTTCTTTGAATTAAGAAGATGATCTAGTTCATTTTTCAGTGTCTGTTGCCCTAGAGGACAAATTCCTATTTTCTTCCCTTTTTTTTCCATGTCTGTTAACACTCTACCCTTATTTCAATCTGATCTCCCAAGATATCTTTTGCCTCCACTCATCAATCTGTTTCCCACTTTTGCCTAATCATAAACGTTATTGTGTTATGCGTTACTTCTTCTACTAGTTTAAGCTGATATTGATGGCCTTTTCTTGTATTTAAACTATGCTCTGTAGGAAAAGATTCTGATTCCTTTTTATCTTAAATACCCTGCTCCAGTCCGCATGTTGGTTCCAATGTCCTCCTACTTACTTCAGTACTATTTGGTTGTATGGTGTGTTTGTTATGCGAAAATACCAGTGTGAATCCATAATCTAAACTTCAATCCCTACAAGTCTTCCAACAACATTTGCCCTCAAATTTTTGGAAGAGGTGCTGAAGGGTAAGCTACAATTCCTAATTTGAAGGACTCTATTTCTTTTAATTTCTTAAATGGTGATATTGCTCAATAGCTATCTTTTCTTGGCAAATGGCAATTGAATGATAAAAAGATACCTCCACCAGGGAACACCTGGCCTGTCAGAGATGAGGAGCCCTCTGTCTCTAGTTTTTCCAGGGATTCTGCGATGCCACTGGGACGTGTAGCAATCATCTTTTTGCTCACTGAATTTCACTTCGAGATCTGTGGTATTGCCGTTTCATTTTTCTCTGGTTCATTTTTCATCAGTGGTGGTTTTTTAGAAGAAATGACTTTACATCTAGAACTCTCCCTTCCTTCCAGCAAGTTAAAGAGGGATTTCTTTACTCAGGATTCTTGGGGTTAGGGGTGCTGGGAGAGGGCAGGCTACATTCTAAAGAAATTTTAAAATATCCAAGAGTAAGTAGTTACAGAAATGAATCTGCAATGACTTCTTTTTCTGACGTTTTCCCATACTTTCTGTATTTTCATTATTGCCCAATGGGTAATAGTATAGTTATAATAAATTAGTTAACTCTTAATCTAAGAGCTTTTGCTCTTGTGTAATTTAACTACATAGCCAGTTTGTGTGATTTAGTAAGGTGAGTAAGCAATGAATATCACTCCTGCAGTAGTTAGAAATCCTGTAATGGGCTGTGAATCATGCTTTAATTGGGGTAAGAAGAAAATAGATATGGCTTGGAAATGATCTCTGATGCTTATTGCTTGCTTCAGCTACAACTGATTTAACCAGCAATAAATGAATGTTTGACTAAGCTATGCTAATATACTCCAGGGTTGGTAAATTTCGTGACAGCCACCGTGGTCATGCGATTAACCTAAACTAATAAAATCCAGTGAAAAATGTGTTTAAGGTAAACCTACAATAAAGCTGAGCTCCATCTAAACTGTAAAAAGCATCAGCTGAAGTAAAAATAAACTACAAAAGTGACTTTAACACCCTGAAAACGCAATAGCTGAGACCCAGACTGGGATTGGATAACCCACTATGCTTAGTCGTAAACCCAAATAGTTCAACCAACAAAACCATCCACCAGAGCACTACAAGCAACAGCTTAAGACTCAAAAGACTTGGCAGTGCTATCTGTCTTTCTCAAGAAGCCTGTTCTGTAATCGATAAGATGTACCTCACCGTCTCTCACTACTCAGCCTATATAATGCTGATCAGCTCTCCAGCAGCAAATATTATCATTGTCCTTCTCAAATGGAGTGGATGCAATAAATGGTATATAATGAGACTTAACATGAATGATAGTCAACTTTCAAACTAACCATATGCAAGACATTTTATATGTATAAACTTGTTTAATCTTTACAACAATCCCATATGTAAGCATTAGGGAAACTGAAGTACAGAGAGGTTAAGGTACATGCCCAAAGTCATCTAGCTATGTAGTATAGTATAGTTATAATACTCAGGTGAGGTTTGAATTTGCAGTGGGCGTGGAATCCATGCTTTTAACCAGTGTTATCAAACTGGGATAATACATATATAGGAAGACACAATTGATGTAAATCCTGAGCCACCTCTGACACTAAATAAATTAGAAGTTCTGTGGCTGCTATCTAGGAATCAATATTTTTAAAGCTCCCAAAGGGATCCTAATGTACAGCCTCAGTTAAAACCACTATTCTAGAAAAGTGGCCCAACTGCAACATGATCAGTTTCAACTAACAGTAAATGGAAGAAGGAGTGAAAAATGATGTAGGAATATTGATGAAATGTAAACTCATAATATGAGTCAAAAGCATGATATGATTACTTCACACAATCTTAATGGTATCTTAGATGGGAGTTGAAGAAATAGAGTATCTGTAACAATGAAAGTTGGAGTCCTGCTCTTTGCTCAGCTGGGCAGAGCATGCTTGTAGTTTGGGTGAAATGCAGAGGAGGGCTTTGGGTGTTTTCATGTGAGGGCGACCAGCCTGGTCAAGGTGCACTGAGTACCTTATCAAGGGGAAGAGATTGTCAGGAGATTTATTTTGTGTAACATTTGAATTATAGTTTCTTCAGTAAAGCTCTTGGGTAAAATTAATGTCAGTAGACAGAGTTTTCAGGAAGAAAGATTTTTGCTTAATATGAAGAACTTCCCAGTAGAGCAGTCTGAAGATGAAGGGATTACTTTTTTTTGGGGGGGCATGATACAAATCCCTCATTGGTGTTACTGAAACAAAAGACAGATTGTGACTTAGGCATAAGATAAAGGAAGCTTAAGGGTTGGCCAGATCATTAACGTAGATGATTTTCTAACTTCAGACTCTATGATTATATGAGCATGTTAAATTTCAAAGGTAATGCCTGAGTGACTATTTATTCATTACGTTAGTTCTGCATTCAGGAGAAGCAGTGGAGCAGTGGGGTTACGGAACAGTTTATGGAGCATTCAGAGTGCAGCTCCACCGCAATTTAGCTGGTGATCATGGACAAATTACTTCGCTTTCCAAGTCTCAGTTTCCTTATCTGTAAAACAAGAAGAATAATAGACTCAATTTTATTTGTTGCCAAGATTACGTGAGAATAATATATATAAACGTTTTTGCATAGCAAGTGGAGAGAACATGGGAGGAATATGATGTAATCAGAAATTATTCTAGTAAAAGCTGTGGGATTGCAAAATGAATTTATGATTTGGCATGTGGTAAGGACTCAATAAATTCAGCTGTTATTATTTTCAGATTTTTTTGATTATAGCTGTCTTAATACAAATTAGGGTCTGAAACATAAAACCTAAAACAGATAGATACTGGTGGGAGATATGGAGCTGGATTACAGGAGACACAAGTTAGATGGCACAGCGTGTGAGACTTTGAGTAGGTGGAGGCCACATAAAGAATGGACCTGGGTAGGAAAAAAAAAGTTTCGGAAAGAAAATTGAAGAACTTTATTGCTTTTTACTCTTTACCCATTTCCAATTATTATTTCATTTGAGCCTCACTATAACCCTGAGAAGTAGAGAAAAGTAACATTTTTTCATTATACTGATAATAAACATCATCAAAAAGGTAAGTGACTTGCTGAAGACAGTAGAACTAGAAGTTAAACCTAGACCTTTTGAACCCCACACCCCTACTCAACAGCTTTCATGCTCCACACTAATTCTGCCAGTTCCGTGTGCAACCCAGCTTGAATGCTTGTATTTGAATGACAGCTTAACAGTAGAGACTGTAAACACTGTGATGAAGTTTGGAAATGAAGGTAAGAACTGAAAAGATAATAGGGTTAGTGATTTACATTTGCTCCCTGTATAAAGTTTTAAACCATTTCTATTGATTGGAAGTCAGCCTTTAAAGAAGACTGGGATGATGTTTAAAAGCTCAAGAATTAGCCTTACTTCTTAAGTAGCCTTAATTCAATTATGTTAACATTATTATCACATTTTATCATATCTGACTACTGAAGGGGCTTTCTGTGTAATGTAATTAACTATCCTTAACACACCTCATGCTAAAGGGCAAACTTCTTTAGCATGGCATAACAAATCCAATAGTTAATAAGAATCACCATATAGTACAAGTTTAATGGTCCAATAATTGAGGAAGGACCAAGGACAGGGGCTAAAGTTTTTGCTTTGATATGTCAACCAAAATAAGAGCTAAAAAATATGTGCAAAGTTGATAGAGGAAAAAATATGCTATTTTTCTTACCTATCAGGTGGATAAGATCAAACCATATGGTAACATGGTGAGCTACCTCGTGTGTGGGCATGGGGCAATCTCATACATTGTTGTGTGGAGTATATTGATTCATTTAATATTTGCAGGGAAATGTGGTAATAACTATTAAAACTTAAAAGGTATATATCTTTTGACCCAGCAATTTCATTACCAGATTTAGTTAACAGATGCCTTGCATATACAAAGACACATAAAATAAATTTCCTTACATGTGTTTATATACATATACATGAAGATTTTATTGCAAAGTTATTTATATTAGAAAAATATAGGATAAAATATTCAGCAATAGATGATAATAATTATGGTTCATCCATGCCATGTGGTATTATGCAGTAATTTAAAATAATAAGATGTATCTGTAAGAACTGATATGGAATAACATGCAAAATATAAGAAAAATTAGCAATATGCAGAACAAAGTTTGTATGTGTGTATGTACATGTATACATGCATATAGGGAAAGGAGGAGGGGATCAGGAAAAAGAGGAAAAGAATGAATTTATTTCAGGGAGACTGGGGACTGGGTTGAAGGTAGTTACTTTAAACTGTATACTCTGTGCTGTTTGAAGTAGACTTATGTTAAACTATTATACTCTTGTACTTTTAAATTTTTTAACATACACATGGCTTACTTTGAGAATAACAAATATATTTGCATTAAAAAGAATATAAAAGATGAAAGAAGTGGAGGGAAAAATGGAAGGAATGTGATGTGACCAAAAATTATCACAGAAAAACCTTGTAGAGTTGCTAGATGATGACTTTATAGTTTCTAGTCAAAGTTAATGTATGGGAAAAGATAGAATAAGTCATCCCACCAGGTAACTGGATGATGATCCAGCCTGTTGCCCTTGTCCTCCCAAGTGTATGTTGCCTAGAAGTTCAAGGCGAAAGCTGGTGTTTAAGTCCTGAGCAGCAGTTGCATTGACCCTCTCTGATCATTTCTGGTATCCAGCCTTAGCTTGCCTGATAATGCGTGTTTACCTTCCATAATTCCTGGAAATAACTCTGCAAGAATTCATGATTGTACATAGTCATCTGAGTGCCACTCCCTTAAAACGTCTACTTTTCTTACTCTTGAGTGTCCCTGTAAAACATTAAGGGCCTTGGGGAACCTCAGATTTTATTGCAAATGAAAATTTTCAAGGTAGCTCAAGGCAAGCCACATCACCATATAAAAAATAGAGGAAGAATGGCCAAAGCCACATTAAAATAATAATAAAGCATACCTTAAATCTGCAAATATGACAGCATTCCATGCAGCACTGAGCTCACCCTGTTGTTTTTTAATCTCATACATTTAGTTCTCTGAGAAACTCATAACACTGGGTGATCTTACCTTTGGGGTTGTAATACAGAATCATGATGAGATGATGGACATTTTATGATGAACTCTCTTGCTTCTAGGGGTTTAATGCTGAGTTAGAATATTAATTTAACTCATTCTTTTTGTTTAATAAGCTCAAAATCCCAGCTGAGCCAAAATGGGAGTGCTTTTATCTTATATTCAGTATCAGCTTGCAGAATGGAAGCATGAAATGTTTGATTAATATTTTGATCAGCTGACTATTGATTAACTAGCTATTTTCCTTCTGTCTTGTAATTGGTCCAAATTGGCTAGACTGCTGCTCTTTGAAATATGTTATTCTTTGCATTTGAAGATGATGCTATTGGATTTTCACCGAGTCATACCTACCCTTTTCCTATTATGATCAGCTGCATAATTGCTGGCATTTATCCATTTCCTACACAGGATTAAGGGTAAAGCTAGTGTTTGTGAATCCATAAAGAGTGAACTGGACAACAGAAACGCCATGGTATTAGTCTCAGCACCATGCTCCAAATTGGCTGAGATAACAGGACACAATCAGTTGACCTAATGCTAAAATTCTATGAATTTCCATCTTTCTTTGCCTCATGAAAAATGACAGCAGAAACAGCGCAGGGAAAGATGCCTCATTAAACTCCTGCTGTGAGACAGTTTTAATAGGTTCAGAGAGGTGTACAGGGATCAGCAAAGGGAATATAACCTCAAAGTACAAAGGCTGAACATTTGTGCAAAAAAGAGAGAGATCTTAATCCAAGTAAGTTTCTTTCCTTTGCAAGGCCTTCCTTCTTTATGTACAGATTAGTGCCAAATGGTGGTCTGTTTGTGTCATGTCTAGAGGGTATGGTGGCTGTCAGGGACTGTCAAAAACAAGAGGTGGCAAAGCAGGCAAGCTGGTTGCAGAAGGCCTGGTGTGCACATTTCCAGTAGTCTTCCCAGCTCTGGCTACATGTTAGAATCAGTTGGGAATCTTTTATTTGTTTGTTTATTTTAGAAACATGGTCTTGCTCTGTTGCCCAGGTGGGAGTGCAGTGGCACAATCATAGCTCACTGCCTCCTTGAACTCCTGGGCTCAAATGATCTTTTCACTCCAGCCTCCTGAATAGCTGGGAATACAGGTGTGAGGCACCACTTCTGGCAGGAGAATTTTAAACAATACCGTGCCTACACTCCACCCTGATCAATTAAATCAGAATTGTTGGCATGGGTGTTATTAAGAACTCCTCAGTTTGTTCTAAAGCTACCTTTGAGAATCACTGGTTGAAGGGGTTGGTTTGTGTTCTGCGGTGCAGGTGCTGGAGAGTTTTTGAAATAAGCACCACAAACAAATTGATTGTAAAGAAATGGTTAAGAGTGAATTAAGAAAGTACAAATGGCAAAGATTTTATGATTTAGTATATCAGGCAGCCGCAGGTTTGAACCCTGACCAGATTGAGCAAGAATCCAGTTATTCAGTTTAGAATTAACAACTAAAGCAATCCTAGCCTGGGGATACTATGGTGTGTTAGTCTGTTTTTGCACTGCTATAAAGACATACTTGAGACTGGATAATTTATAAAGAAAAGAGATTTAATTGACTCACAGTTCCACGTGGCTGGGGAGGCCTCAGGAGACTTACAATTATGGCAGAAGAGGAAGCAGGCACATCTTAAATGGTGGCAGGGAAGAGAGAGCATGTAAAGAAGGAACTGTCAAACACTTATAAAACCATCAAATCTCATGACAGCATGGGGGAAACCGCCAGCATGATCCAGTCACCTCCCACCAGGTGCCTCTCTCAACATGTGGGGATTATGGGGATTACAATTTGAGATGAGTTTTGTGTGGGGACACAGAGCCCAACCATATTTAATCTTCTGCCTTCCTGAGAACTAATCATAATGTGACCCTTGGAATATTTAGAAAATTGGAGAGTATGAGCACTTCATATAAGCATTATGCAACTTGAAATTCAAGAACAAGATGAGGCAAAAAGCTACAAGTTAGTAATATATCTCTAAACATAAAAATGCAAGGGTTATCCTTTGGTTTTCACTCTGATTTTGTCCCTGTGGTCTTGAAACTTCTGAGAGGTTTATGTCTGCTTACAAATTCCATTTTCAAAGACCATTTTGCACTCATAAGATTCTGTTTCCTTGGAATTTACTAGTAGATTGGGTCCACCTCCAGCTGTCTCAAATTGTGTTTAATCACCAGGAAAGTTCTGTTGATTGTCAATGATGTTTGCTTGATTAATTCAGCTCTAGCTGTGTTTCCTTTTTACCTGTGTCTTTCAGCATGTCCTAGAAAATTAAATGTTTCCTTTCGGGATTTTCAAGGAACTTGAACTGAAAAGGAAGTTAATTTCCTTGTTTTTTTTTTTAGAATAGAAGAATATTTTCATTAGTTTTCTTTAATTCAGTTTTGACTTCAGACCAAATATTTTATGTGAACTAAATTTTCTTTGAAGTCATGCTTTTACTTCACTATGTTATTAGAATTTGGCCTATTCTTTGGCTAATACTCTAAAGCATAAACTACTTGAATCTTTTTAAAAGCCATTATTTTGGGAGTTGGATTTAAGAAAAATTTGAAAAGTACTTGTGCTACCCGAATTTCTAATAATTTTTAATAGTTTTCTGACTTGATCTTTTATCAACGATTCATAATGGGCTTCAAAGTTATAAATATATAAAATAAAATGCTGTTTTTGAAGAGTATCTTCCCGTTGATTTCTATTACTCATTTGTTAGTGTTATTTTCTTTCTGTCCCAAAGTCTTCCCTAAAGATTACAGTTTGCTAACCAGTATTAAAGATTTTTGTTGACATCAGTTCTTTGGAAGGAAAGTGCAATATATTGAAACCAGCTAATAGCAAATTTAAAACCAAAAGTTTAAAAAATGTATCTCACATATTATAATGCTATTATATTTTGGACTAAAAAAAGTTATGAGAAACATAAATTTTCCAGACCTAAGATCCACAAATGTGTGTTTTTCACACTCACTACTCTCCTCCATATGAAAGAGGTCATGGTGTGGTGAAAAGAACACCAGATGAGAGCTGGGTTTTCTGGATTCTCATCTTGAGGCTGCTACCAATGGATCTTGAGACCTTGAGTAAGTCACGTAGTTATGTGGGTTTTAAAGTTCTCATCTCCAAAACAAGAAATTAAGATTAATTTTTTTTAGTACTCTTTAAGAACCATTTAAGCTAGAAAATTCTAAGGAAACTTTTTTTTGTGACTTCATAGATACTTGAAGTTTGACTGCATTAGGAGTTATTTAAAAAAGAAAATCGGTAATGTTTTTTATTTTCTCCAGAATTAGCTGTTATGACAACACAAAAGATTAAATGGAGATTATTATGGAAATAACTACATTTGGAGGGTTCAGTCGTATGCATTTCATTCAGACAACTTTCTCATTTATTTTGTCTAAAAGTGTGAAACCTGCCAAAAGGGCACTTGCTCTCTGGGAATGGGAATACGCTGCATTTGTTTCAAGATTCTGGGCATTTTTTGTGATTATGATGCTCTACAGAAACATCTTGAAGTGCCCATATTGTTTGTTGTTATCAATATTCATGTGTTATACTATTAAACATTCGTTTTATAGACTTCACAAAAATGCCCCAGTGATATGATTTGTCACCCAGTGAAAACCTGCTGCCTCCAAGCTAGTCTGGGCATCTGCTCTCAAATAAGATTTCCTCAATGTTCGAAATAAATCTTTTTAGTCACTTTATGGTAGCTTCTGATGCACTCCATATGGCTTAAATACATAGAATTTAGGTGTGACATGATGTTTTTCCTATGGTGGTTATTCAAATTAGTTTTTATTTGGTCATATTTATTGGTTACATTTTAAATAATATAATTCTCAGTTTATCCCTATTTTTATATAATTCTACGTTTATAAAAATATATTTATGCAGAATGACTATGCTGCTATGGTCTACTTAAGTAGATTATAAATATTTTGAGGTGGGAAATATTGTTACTGTGTTCCTATTGTTAATCTTTAGAAGGGCAGAAGTAGCCATTTATAGCCATAGCAATCATGTATTTTTCAGATATGATTTTCCTTATTATATAGGACTTCCCAAGTATGTCATTATAAGATAGCTCATGCTGCAGGATCCTAAGATTGCTTAGATAGCACACGTCCCTTTGAAAATTCTGTGGACAGGAAATTAAATCAGTGGTATTTTATATTGTTTGGAGATTAATTTTTGGAAAGCTAAAAATGATGGATTTTCAAAAGTGCGATAATTGAAGTGAGAATCTATTTTAATTTATCTTAAATTTATGAAAATAATGGTCATAAAATTGAGTGGTTATCAGACAAAATACCTTGCTTCTGATTCACTAAACCCACCTTTAAAGGCAGCTGAGATCTCTTTTTAATGTTGGGTATCTGTTCATCTCATCCAAACTCATCACTATAGTCTGGCTGCTCCGTGAAACAGACACATGGAACTCTACTTGCACCACAAGATGACTACTTCAAGACAAAGTGATATACTCATTTAATCCATACATTGTGGTTAAAGTACTGGTTAAAGTAATGTGGATTCTGATCTCCATTCTTCATTAACTAGCTCAATGTCCAGTTGTACTACTTACTTAACATCTCTGTGGTTTAATTTTCTTACGCTTCAAATAAGAAAAATGTTATATGTCTATAAAACTTATAGATATACTAAGTATATTACATAAGATGGTATCTATAGATATGTATAAAGCACAAATGCAGTGATACTACTATATTATCTCCTCCTCATCAACATCACAAGTTATTTATTAAACAGAAGTAGTGCATAATTTTTTGACTACTTCTGTGTTGATATTGGCCTTTGTCAACATGAAATGATGTAAAAAGCCTATAACAGGAGCACTAAAAGGTGACTTGTAGTAAAAACACTAGGCCACCACCACCACAGTGTATTGAAGTCTTATGCTGTGCCAGCCACTATGTTAAGTGCTTTATGTATAACCACATTTACTGTATAAAAAATTGCTTCAATGTAGTACTAATACTCCCATATCCTAATGAGCAACAGAGGCCAAGAAAGTAACGGCCCCTAAGTCTTAAACTAGTACGTCAAAGAGTGAGAAATGTGATTTCAAACTTATATAATTATATTGTTAAAACAATGTCTGGAATTTGAATGGGCTGGAGAGATAGAAGGAAACATGTAAAGGATATGGAGAAGTGCAAGACATGCATTAAGAAGATAAAAAGAGGCACAAAGCAGTCTCTTACCTCTGAGCTCCCAAGTAATGGTAACTGGTTTGTTAGGAAGATGAGATTTTAATGCAGGGAAAGATACAGAATACCAAAGGTGAACCTACCACACTACTCCTTTTCTTAACTGGTTTTCATACTTGTTGTGAAGGATATTTAAAAGGTTGCTGTGGAGAGAAAGTTTGAAATGACAATTGTACACAAGAATGCAAAACTAGGAACTATCACTTTATGGAGATAGATTACTCTCATTTTATATATATAGATATATATGTGTGTGTGTGTGTGTGTGTGTGTATATATATATAATGATGTATAACAAAACAATTTAAACATATGAACCCATATATATATGGGTTCATATGTTTAAAAGAATCTGAGCTTCGTTGAAACATCTTATCGATTGGAACAGTCATTGCTATCGAACATCTATTGTTTAACCTTTCTCAAACAATTTGCGTAGTAATTTTTTTGTTAACTTTTTGTGCTTTCAGTTGTCGGTTTGCACCATTTCTTGTCAATTTCACACTGTAAAGCAGTGTGAAACTGACATAGCTAGAGAAATACAGAACATTTTGAACACATACCAAAAATATACTGTGAAAAAGCCAACACTTAATTTATAGAATCTGAAGAAAATGTCTAAAAATTAATCTCATGTATATAATATATATATATGATTCATATACATATATTTATCTCAGAAGAAAAGGGAAACTATTTGTATACATGCATATACATGCATGTATGTGTTTCTACATACATGTGATGAGCAATTTTAAGGTAACTGAATCTTGTTTTTGTTATTGACTATACAAAGTATGTTATAGGGAAGTGTAGTTAAAGCAGTATTTCATTTATAACTAGCCTTTTCACTGAAAATCTACAACTCTCCTAGGCTGGAATAATTTCACTTGACATTTCCGAATACTTAGGTGTTTAGAAATTAGATTATTTGATTGAACAGTGTACACTGAACCTTTAATCACACAAGCCTCTTTTCTTACTGTGTTTTGAAAAATGTCTGTATCTCCTGATCTGATAGGTGAAATTAAATATATATTATACAAGTTTAATTAATATTATTACTGCTACATAGTTACACATAGATTACAGTAGTGATATTTATTGCAATGCTTATGTGAATTATACAATTTTTCTCAAGTTAAATATTAATATTTACAGATGCCTACCAACAGTGACCTAGATTTAGAATTCACTTTCAAAATAAGCTAATTTCATAGCAAAATGGTTTAAATTGTAAAAATCTTACATTAATAATTTTCTGTAAAAATAATTCATTTATATGTACAGACACTGTTCTATGCACCAAGGATGACAGATATATTTTCATCCTCCCTAGCTTCCCAGCTTACTGTCTAGAGAACAATTATTTATTAGAATTTGGCTTAAAGGGTCAGAATAATTATTGAGCTTTAAAAAGGAGCTTCCATTTCAATATTTCTATCCTGCAAACTATAACCTTAGCTTCATGTGCTCCTCTTAAACTGAAATTTTGTTTGAATAATGTGCACTAAATATGGTTTGTAACATTGTAACTGCTGTGCTGAATCAGCATATATGAATGGCTTTCCATGACATAAACTTTTTACACATTATTTTCTAACATGTTTGTTAGTAAATTTTTTTTTTTTTGATGGAGTCTTGCACTGTCACCCAGTCTGGAGTGCAGTAGTGTGATCTCAGCTTGCTGCAACCTCCGCCTCCCGGATTCAAGTGATTCTTCTGCCTCAGCCTCCCAAGTAGCTGGGATTACATGTGCCCACAACCACGCCTGGCTAATTTTTATATTAGTAGAGATGGCATTTCACTGTCTTGTCTAGGTTGGTCTTGAACTCCTGATTTCATGATCCACCCACCTCGGCCTGGCCTCCGAAAGTACTGGGATTACAGGCATGAGCCTCCGCACCCAGCTGAGGTTTAATTGTTAATAGGGCAAATTATAGAGTGATTCTACCTTGATCGACATGTCTTTGAAATAATTTACATAACTAAAATATTTTTGAGAACCAACTTAATTGAACCTTTAGACAGTTTCTTTCAATACTACATGTTTTTTCTTGATAACCACATACTATCACAAAGCTTTCATTTAGTTTTCTGATGCCTTTCTTTATTAATTATTATTATTATTTTACTCAGATGGAGTCTTGCCCTGTTGCCCAAGCTGGAGTGCAGTGGCACAATCTTGGCTTCCTGCAACATTCACTTTCCAGGCTTAAGAGATTCTCCTGCCTTGGCCTCCTGAGTAGCTGGGATTACAGGTGCCCATCATCATACTGGGTGAATTTTTGGATTTTTAGTAGAGATGGGGTTTCACCATATTGGTCAGGCTGGTCTCAAACTACTGACCTTGTGATCCGCCTGCCTCGACCTCCCAATGTGTTGTGATTACAGGCGTGTGCCACCATGCCCCGCCTGATGCCTTTAAATTACTTCTTTTAATTTTCACTAATACAAGATTATACCAATTGGCAATACTAGAATATACTAGTTTTTATATGATGTACGAGCAGTGACATTTATGAGTCCTTGACTTAACTACTTTACTGTTTTGGTCCCAATTGATAAGCAAGCAAAGAAACTTAGCCTACTTAGTACATTCAGAATGTAGAACATTTTAAAATGAAAAATACATAATATTTTCAAAAAGTATATAAAACCTTATGTAGCTTTGAAAAATTTAGGCACCAATGTATCTACCCCCTTATTCAAAAATAAAACCTTACCTCAGATATCCCTTGCTTCTTCCTTAATGCCCAGAAGTAATTCCTGTCTGGAATTGTGTGTTAATTTTTCCGTTGCTTTTCTTTAGTTTTTATCACTAAATATGTGTGTTTCTAAACATATTTAGTTTTTGCCTACGGTCACATACTCATCCATAATATAAAGATTTGTACTTTTTGATGTATAGCTATATTTCATGAATGAAATACTTCTTTATCATAGCAAACACCGCAATTACTTTTGCATCAACCTGATATATTCTTTTATATCCTACATTTAAATTTATTTATATGTCCTACTGATAATCCACGTTTTGGTTATTACCTTTCTTAATTAGAAGCAGTGCTGGTTTGAACATTCACATACATGCATGTGTACAGCTTTCTCTGGTTATATAATTATACTCTGAGGTCATATCATCTCCAAGAAGTGAATTTAACTTGAAATGGTATTTTTTTTTTCTGTTTTGTTCATGCTGTAGCCCCAGAATACTATCAAATGCATTGTAAATAGTCAATTATTATATATTAAGTGAATGAATGAATGCCAAAGTATTTTCCTAAGTTGTAGTATCAATTCACACTCTGACCAGCAGCAAATGATCATTCTATTGTGTCACATCCTCTGCAACACTTGAGACTGTCTGACTTTTTAAAATTGTTGACAATCTGGTGGCTGTGAAATGCTGTCTCATTGGGGATTTAATTTGCGTATCCTTGGTAACTAATGAGACTGAGCATCTTTTCATGTTTGTTGGCCATTTGTGTTTCCTTTTTGGTGAAATTCTTATTCACATCCAGTGACCATTTTAATACAATCACTAATTCAAAAAAATTATTTGTAGTAGTTATATAGTAAACTAATTCTTTTTCAGTTTTCTATGTTGCAGATAGATTCTCACATAGAATGGCTTGCGTTTTTATTTTTGGTGAGTCTTGGTAAAATTAATCCTTAATTTTAATATCAAATACTTTTACTGTTTTTATGAATTATGCTTTTTAATATTCTATTTAAGAAGTGTTTCTCTACCTTGAGGTCATGCAGATCTCAAATATATTAATCTACAATTGCTGTAATTTAGCTTTGAATCTTGAACTTACCTGCAGCTGTTTTTATGCAATCAATTTTATGCATTTTTCTTTCTTCTACATATATAACCAGTTGTTCCAGAGTCATTTAGTGAATAGTTTCTTCTTCCCCACTGGCTTTCAATATTCATTGTGCCAAAAATTAAGTTTCTGTGTCTGTACCAGTTTCTTTTTATATTCTATTCCATTCCATTGAATTGCTTGTCTTTACACCGATGTCATAATGTCTTAATATCTGTGAATGCATAAAATGTCTTCATAGCTGATTGATCAAAGCATTCCACATAGTTTCCCTTCTTTAGGAATGGTATCTCTCTTGGCCATTTGCTTTTCCATACAAATGTTGAGTTTTTTGTCCAAGTGCATTGCTTACCTTGCCATAAATTTATGTCTTCTTTAAAATCTTCATATAAGTTTTATAATTTTCTTCAAAAATGGCTCACACATCTCTTGTTATATATACATCGTATTTTACACGTTCTGCTGCTATTTTAAGTGATATCTTTTTATAACATA
>NW_016107393.1:3111324-3117724 GCF_001604975.1 Cebus imitator | reverse complement strand
ATGGAGTTTCACTCTTGTTGCCCAAGCTGGAGTGCAATGGTGCAATCTTAGCTCACTGCAACCTCCACCTCCCAGGTTCAAGCGATTCTCCTGCGTTAGCCTCCTGAGTAGCTGGGATTATAGGCATGTGCCACCACACCTGGCTAATTTTGTATTTTTCATAGAGATGGGGTTTCTCCATGTTGGTCAGGCTGGTCTTGAACTCCGGACCTCAAGTGGTCCACCCGCCTCAGCTTCCCAAAGTGCTTGGATTACAGGCATGAGCCACCGCGCCTGGCCTGTGTTTTCTCTTTCCCTTTTTTCCTTCCTCCCTCCTCTCATTCCCTTCCTTCTTTCCCCTCTTTCCCTGCTTTCCTTCTCTCTCCCCTGCTCCCCTTGCCTCTCCTTCTTTTTCAAGCATTTGGATGGACTACTCTTTGTCTTTTCATTTTAGCTTTCTATATGTTTAGAAGTTTTTATTGTACATATATTCTTTTAATAGTTACTCTAGCTATTTTAATTTTATGCTATTTCTC
Source organism: Cebus imitator (assembly GCF_001604975.1). Taxonomy (NCBI): domain Eukaryota; kingdom Metazoa; phylum Chordata; class Mammalia; order Primates; family Cebidae; genus Cebus; species Cebus imitator. Next base: position 3,117,209 of record NW_016107393.1, on the reverse strand, counting down.
CAAAAAATTAGGCATTATTATCACTATTTTAAATTGTTGATATGTTTTTAGATTTACCATTTGAGAGAAGGCATTATTGAGTCTAAATCTGTTTTGCATGACCTTTGCTTTACCCTCTCCCAGTGTTGTTTCCTTAGGAACATACTTATTTAAGATAAATGTGGAACATTAGCTCTGTTCAATATTGTTTACTGTGACAACAACTCCTGATTTGGACTAAGAGAACTGTTAATTAACATACTAACCTAGGAGCTCATCTGATTACAAATATATGAAAATCTGTTGAAGAAAACGTAATCTTAGCTTCCTTGGATGGTTCCCTCTTAACTGAGTGTGTATACCTTATAGGGACTTGAAAAATATGTTCACAGGTAATTAGAAGATGTGGTCCCCTTCATGTATGAAGCTTCCTTGTATCAGAGAAGCCTGCATGCATTTGTGAGATCTCATTTCTTACAACTCAGTTGAGCATGTTTTTATGGAATCAGGAAAGCAATAGCTAGGCTGCTGCAAGAACATCTATTGAAGATGTATTTGATGCTATCATGTTAACATGCTGTTCTCACTGCTATATCTTTATTAGTAAACCTGGTGGCAGTTCAAATTATTTTCTGTATGAAAGTTAGTCTGAACCCAAACCACTGCTGGTCATTCCAAGTGGGCACTGCAGTTCATGTATTTATCAATAGCTTTTGTCATCTCTTCTTGAAGCTCAGACTTTAGTAAGATAGTATTTCCTTGTACTTCATCTGCCATTACAGCCTCTGGGAAAAACACAGTGCAGTGTCACCTTACAAAGAGGGAGCATAATGTATTTGTAATGGATATATAGTGAAAGAGAAGGTGGAGAAACTACCCCTTTCACCTGGGTGCGATGAGCACTGCAAGAGACAGGTTAAAGTTAAAGGTGGTAAGGGATTCATAGGTATTGTGATTGCCACCTCTCCAGCTTGGTCGACTCATCCAATAGTGGTCATCTTAACAAGTGGTCATCTTAAATAGGTTAATAGGAAAGACAGAAAACAAGGGATATTTATCCTTGATGCCCTTTGAAACCCAGAGTGGGCTCATAGGTGGAGGCAGGAAGCAGAGACCTACTAGACAAGGTTGTCCATTGGCAACATATAGAAACTTAGGAGAGTGGAAATGGTGGCGTGGTGTGGTTAGGAGAGAGAGACATGCAGAAGTTCCCAGCAGCTCATGATAAGCTGGCTTGTGAGGAGGAGTCCTGAGGAATATCAGATTAATTGTAGAAAATACACACACACACACACACACACACACACAAAATTTAAAGTGTGAGTAAATTCGTAATCTTCACATCATCTCCCACTTACCTTGTCTGCTTCTATGAGTAATTACCTTTAAAATGAAAATAGATATTTGGCTTTTTGTTTTACTGTTAGAGACAGGATCTCACTATGTTGACCAAGCTAGCCTTGAACTCCTGGTATAAGTGAACCTCTCATCTCGGCCTACCAAAAGGCTGTGATTACAGGCATGAGGCACCACACCTGGCTGAAAATAGAAATTTGTAAAGAAACAGTATATATAGAAGGAGTCATTTAAAAGCCAGGCATTCATAATTCTCAATGTTTATTTTGCTGATTTAGTGTGTAATGAACTGTAAAAGTAGTACATTTAAGTATAGCTCAAAGTACAGATATTAGAATCATCCTATACTGGAAGAAAAAAAAATATATATATATATATATATATATATAAAATATGTATATATTTTTTTGACCATAAAGTAAGGAAAACACTTTTAAGGCTCAGCATTTAAAACAAGTGAAGCTAAAATTCTCATTACTGATGTGTCAACATGCATGTGGATAAATAAAATCTTAGAGAAATGCTTTCTACATTAAAGAACAATACCCTTTGTAATAGTAAAGATTATTCTTCAGAAATGCTGATGCTTCATATCATATTCTATTTAAAATATTGGTACAATAGTGAAGTTTCATTAATTCAGGATTTACTAAATAGATATTATGAATATCACTGGCTCAGCATAGCATAAACATTAGGCTACCTAATGAGAAACCTGTTTGCCATGAAATTGAGTGGCAAAAATGTCTTCAGATGAGTGTTAATCTGTGTAAGGAAAAGTTACTTCCAAGGATTCTGATACATTTATGCAAGTATTAAGATCTAATAACAAATATGGCCGGGCGCGGTGGCTCAAGCCTGTAATCCCAGCACTTTGGGAGGCCAAGGCGGGTGGATCACGAGGTCAAGAGATCAAGACCATCCTGGTCAACATGGTGAAACCCCGTCTCTACTAAAACTACAAAAAATTAGCTGGGCATGGTGGCGTGTGCCTGTAGTCCCAGCTACTCAGGAGGCTGAGGCAGGAGAATTGCCTGAACCCAGGAGGCGGAGGTTGCGGTGAGCCGAGATCGCGCCATTGCACTCCAGCCTGGGTAACAAGAGCGAAACTCCATCTCAAAAAAAAAAAAAAAAAAAAAAAAAAAAAAAAAAAAAAAAAAAAAAAAAAAAAAAAAAAAAAAAAAAAAAAAAAAACAAATAACATATGATGTAATAACAATTACATACGGTATAATAATATACAATGTAGTAACAAATAATTACATGATATAGTAACAAATAACATACTATGTAATAACAAATAATTATATACGATGTTCTATGCTTTTCCCTTTCCTCATCCTCATAATTGTTTTTGTGAGTGTAATGAGAGGTGGGAAACAACTCAGCAAGAGTTGAACCTATCATAAGAAGGTTTTTGTTTGTTTATTTGTTTGCGACAGGGCCTCACTCTGTCAGCCAGGCAGGAGGGCCGTGGCATGACTGTAACCTCAGGCTCCTGGGCTCAGGTGATCCTCCACCTCAGCCTCCTGAATAGCTGGGACTACAGGTGTATACCACCATGCCTGGCTAGATTCTAAAAAATAATTTGTAGAAATAGGATCTCACTGTGTTACCCAGGCTAGTCTCAAACTCTGGGGCTTAAGCAGTCCTCCCACCTTGGCATCCCAAAATGTTAGGATTATAGGCATGAGCCACTGTGCCCAGCCATACTTTCTTATTCTCTCTTTCTCTGCCTCCCGCCCTCCTTCCCTACGTCTATCCCTCTATCTTGGCAGAACAAGGTAGAAGTGATGCCATTAGGCAAGGGAAAATATTTACATAAAATCTAAAGAAAACTTTTGTTTATCTCCTTAAAAGTTTAAGCTTCAGAATGTATATATTTGTTTGACTTTGTTCACTTTTATGGAAGCCAAAAATGGAAACTGTCTTGCTATGAGAAAATAAGCAATCACTTGGAAATAATTTTTTATTTCTTATTTTATATGAACATTCCTACTTTTGATCTAATTTTTTTTGAATATTCATTTTGAGGGCCTACAACTTTAAACAGTTTGTCCCTAATTACCATTGCTGCATAGCAGATTACCCCAAAACTTTGTAGCTTAATGTGTAGCAGTCATTTAATTATATCTCAGAGTATCTGTGGGTCAGCAGTTCAAGAAAAATTCAGCTGGGCAGCTCAGACCCAGAGGCTGACGTGGTTACAGGTAGGCAGTAGCTGGAGCTGGAACAGCTAGAGACAAGCTGGGCATCTCTGTGTCTTCACCCAGTTGGTCTCAGCTATGTGGTCTCTCCATACAGGCTAATGTGGGCTTTCTCACTGCCTGGTGGCCTTAGGAGAATCTGATAGTTGATACGGTGGATCAAGGGTCCAAGCCACAGTGTTTCAGCTTATATCTATTTCATTACCTTTAATGATCTAGCCTCAGAAAGACATTTACTGCCACTTTCACCACATTCTGTTGGTTAAAAGCAACTTGCTAATTCACCCGGAATAAAAAGGAGAGGAATTAGACTACCTTTTCAAATTAAAGGTTCTAGAAGAGACTGGGGGATAAGTGGGACAAGATATCTTTAGAATATACTGTTTACTACATAATTTTTAAGTAAATCAGATACATAATTTGTATGCAACATTTTTATGTAGTGAACATAATTTAACTCAAGATTTTTTTTAATGCCACTGAAGCATTTTCTCAAGAAAATGTGGAAACTGTCTAGATTAGCCTGTAATAGAGCTGCAACATAAAATGGAAAATAGATCAGGGGTTACACATAGTTTTATAAGCATGTGAGATTTATTAAAGAGATATTTCTTCACAACTGAGATTTTAAAAATGAAAAAATGTGACCTATTCTATTATGAAAACCATTATTTAAGCCAAAATGACAATTTCATGATGACTGTCCTCTCACTTAAACTTTTTCTCTGGGTGTGTTTGTCACTAGAGCACAAACTGGTGCAGTTCTTCAGATGAATTTGGTAAGGATTAAAAAAAATAGTGACCGACGTCTCCAAATGCAGCCCCTCTAAGGCAACAAGATAAACACAACGCTTTGAACTTAAAGAAATCATGTGTTTGTTAGGATTGATGGGGTGTTGAACAAAATGTTTAAGGTGGTTCTTATTATGCCTTGCATTCCATTTTGTAGCTATTATGGGCTGTGGAATTCAACGATATTCAAAAGCAGACAAAATATAGGCATAAATTATTTAAATGGGCATACCACTTCCACATTTTTAATGAAGGCAAGAATAAAAGCAAAATTTAATAATATAGATTTATTTATGATGGGTATTTATCATTACTTTATAATGGGTAAATAATGAATAGTCATCATTTACCCATAGTAAAGTAAAACTTAGTAATATTTATTTAACATTATTTAATAATTTAATATTTATTTATGATGGGTGTTTAGCATTATTTTATGATGGGTAAATATTTATTCATCATAAAGTAAAAGGATAGTTTGCATATATCCACCTTAATTTAGTATTTCATCACACAGGGCAAAGAACTTGCATTTATATGTCCTAGATTTTATTACATGATGACTGCAATAGACTTTGAACTGATTATTTTATAAAGTTTTAGGTGTAGGGCATTCATTAGTGTACATTCTTAACTCATAAAACCAGCTGTAAATGTGATTTTTGGTCAAAGTGCTTTCTCAGTAAATTTCTTTTCCTGGAGCTACCTACAATCTTTATGCAAACACACTTCTAGATCCTTTAATTGTGAAGAAATCTGTGGTTTGTGGTTGTCTACTATGTATATGACATCTTAGACATTTAGACCACAAACATCTAGAAGCTAGGAAGTCAGAAGTGGGGTATGGATTCTGGAAGTATCAGTGGTTCCAAGTGAGATGTGAATTTGGAAGTCATCACCTACAGTGGTGGGACAGGGCCAGTTTAGGGAAGGGGTTAAGTGGTATCAAGAAGTACAGGATTTTGCATGAGCCATTATCACATAAAGTTATCCTCATTTTTTTGAGAGTTAGAATTAGGTTATCTGTGAGTGAGTGAGGTTATTTGTCTTAATGGCTTGCATGTGCATACATGTGTTTAACTTTGTCAGCAATAACTGATGACTTTTGATGTGCATGGTTTGGGGGTGGGTATAAACAGGAAAATTTTGACAGATGTGGGAGATAAAACCACCCGCATTAGAACTGTTCTACATTCAGGAAACTCTTATTTTATTAACAAAATCTTGCTTTGTTACCTGTTGTTACCCAGGCTGGAGCACAGTGGTGCTGCTCAGCCCAAGGCAAAATTTGCCTCCCGGGCACAAATGATTCTTGTGCCTCAGCCTCCCAAGTCGCTGGGATTACAGGCATGTGCCACCACACCTGGCTAAATTTTTTTGTAGTTTTTAGAAGAGATAGGTTTTCACCATGTTGGCCAGGCTAGTCTCTAACTCCTGACCTCAGGTGATCCTCCTGCCTCTTCCTCCCAAAGTGCAACACCCAAGTGTTGGTAGCATAAGCTACCAACCACACCTGACAAGGAAATTCTTTTTTCTTTTCTTTCTTCTTTT